>NC_142932.1:84334514-84339514 GCF_046866305.1 Octopus bimaculoides
ATAGGCAGAAGTATATGATGGTCACCCTTCTTCGACAGACACTGCGTTCGATCCTGGTGGGTGTTTCTGATGATTTTTTTTTTGCTAATAGCTTAGAACAAAACCAAAAGAAAATTGTGTATGCATGTGTGTTTGCATGTACGTGTGTGTGATATGTGTGAGTGTGTGTGTGTGGGTGTGGGTGTTTGTGAATGTGTGTCTGTGTGTGTGTGAGAGTGCGTGAGTGCTTGCGTGAATGTGCGTGTGCATTTGAAGAGGAGCTTTTAAAAAGTATCGTAGATTCATTTCTCCTTAAAATACCAGATCAGCTTACTCAGCAAATGGCTGCAATCAAATTTGTTGACCTGTCGATTATAGATGCTACATATACCGAAAAACCCAGCAAGGATTCTACATATACTGAAAAACCCAGCAATGAGAAAAAGAAAGAGACAGAGCGAGAAAGAGAACGATAGAGAGAAGATGAGATAGAGAGAGAGAGAGATAGACAGACAGGCAGACAGTGACAGAAAGACAGAGCTAGAGAAAGAAAAGAAATAGCGGTGCATCTGTAGAATTACATACAGATACGATTTAAAGACATACGACGTTCTAATTTAAACATGTTAAACATGTAACATAATCAGGTACAATTGATTCTATTTGTTCTTTTTTATCTGTCTCACACGATTCCTACTTTTCCTTTGAATTCCGTTATTTGCAAATTTATAGAACAGAAACAATGCATGAGAATGTATATGATGTGATATTTTGTTATGGTCATTGATGTTGTTGTTAGTGGTTATTGTGCCTTTGTTTTGTTATGTTGAAAACAATGCGTTATTATGACGGCAGCTATGACAGTAAATATGTATAACTGGGAACACATGTAACAAAGATGTTGTCAGTTTGGTATTTATTTAGCTCAAGATTAGCGGACCACCGGCGCGATAACGCAATGCTTGGTTTCAGATAAGCCTTGATCGAGCAGAACTGTAGATAAATGCGTTCCATCCAGAGAGTACGTGTCTTTTAATCACACACAGTGTATTAGTAACAATATTATCCAACGTACCATGCCTTCGAAAGAATATAATATCGGCTGTGTGAGATGTGGCTCTTATTTCTAAATAGCTAAAAAGCCGCACTCCGTGTGGACTTTTAAGCTAGCTCCTGCGGTGGGCTAATTGGGCCTGTGGTCCAAAACTGATGGGAGCTAAGTAGCATAACTATAATACGTTTATAAGGATTATATGCCCTGGTGATATATGATCAGAGGTTAAGGACGGATGAGAATTAATTCTGTAATGCAATTATTCTATTGCTTCAGTCGCAAGTTGAATCCCAACTGTTGGACAATTTGTCCCAAAGTTCTTATCTTGAAGTAAAATTAACGAAGAGAATATTATTTATTTTCCCCTTGATCTCTGACGTCATCTCACAAACGCCAGCCAAGATCGTATGAATCAGCTAAGATTTACCTGCTAGAAGTAGCAACCCAAATGCTTTTAAATCAGATCCTGATACTGGGTGTTCAAGAACCAAATGAAGGGCAGATTTTCAATCACGGGATCATCCTGATTCAAAAAACGTATAATATGTCTATGTAGAGGAAATGTAGACTGAGGTACAGGGGTCCCAGATGGAAAGACAGAATTTCGTTTTTATTATCATTGATATATGGGGTAACATCGTAAATTTTGTGGTGAAACAGTTGTTCACTGACGGACTGATTTTGTCATGTTCTAGAAGAAAGAGATGCAGCAAGGACATGTACTTGCAAAGAATAATTGTTGACCGCCAAAATTAGAAACAAACAATCTTAAAGGTAAAAGGATCTGAATTTTCTGGATTGATGAATACAAAAATATCTTACGGTCGTTCGTTCTATTTTTTAATGGATATAAATTTTTCACTGTGGAGGGAGCCGGTTTCCAACAAAGATACAAGGCTCCATCTTTGGGATGTAATTATGTATGTATGTACGTTTGGTAGCGTGGGGATTGCAATGACAGTAGTGACTGAATGAGAAGAACCTCTGGTGTGGACTCGGAGTATTAGGTTCTGTTGTCACAGTCAGACCAGTTAGAGGAGCATTAGTCTAAAATAAACGAGTGAATTGCATATGAGGGTGTGATGAAAGTATGAAGCCTTTAGGGAAAAGAAGAGCAGAGGATCTAAGCATGTTACACAAGATAGGGTCCAAAAACAAAGAAAAATGGACATGAGAAAACCAAAAATCAAAACAAAAAGGAAGATAACAGTATGAGTAGGCGGATTGGGTGGGTGATGAATAAAGTGGTGTGGATGGACGGACATTACGGATGATAGTAGTTGGTGTTGTTGTTGTTGTTGTGATGGTGGTGGTTTTGGTGGTAGTAGTAGTAGTTGTAGTACTAGCAGCAGTAGTAATAGAAATAATGGTGGTGGTAGTGCCACTAGCAGCAGTCGCACTTTTAGTAGTAGTAGTAGTAGTAGTAGTAGTAGTAGTAGTAGTAGTAGTAGTAGTAGTAGTGATGGTAGTGGTGGTAGTATTAGTAGTAGTAGTTGGAAGTGATGGTGGTGATAGTAGTAGTTGTTGTAGTTGTAGTTGTAGTGGCAGTAGCAGCAGCAGCAGCAGCAGCAGCAGCAGTAGTAGTAGTAGTAGTAGTAGTAGTAGTAGTAGTAGCAGTAGTAGTAGTAGTAGCACTAATGTTGGTGGTGGTGCTATTAAATGGCTGCGAAAGAAAAGCCATGGGCAAAATAGACAAAACATTTAAAAAAAAAAAAAAAAAAAAAAGTAAAGAATACACAACTATAACGATAACAACAACAACAACAACAACAACAACAACAACGAAAAGAAATGTATAAACGAGAGCATGTGTGTCTGCCGGTGGAGGGAGGTGGAAAGGAAGGAACTTGGTAATGAGTTAGAGGCTCAGAGTAACGACTGGCCGTTCGTTCTATCTTCTGCTATATAATGATAAAAGCAGGTGTCCTATTTTCCGGCCCATCGCTCAGTGACTAATCTGTAGACTAGAAGTTTGTATGGCCAACTCATCAATCAAAATATGCATTGTTTTTTCATCGGTCTGACAGGTGGTGGTTCATCCGAATTTGGCAAGTTTTTGTCTCTTTGTTTGATTGCTTATTTGTATGTGTGTACGTGTGTGTGTGTGTGTGTGTATCTGTCTGTATGTGTGTGTGTGGGGGGGGGGTGTCTGTGTATGTACCTGCTTGTCATGTATGTGCTTAAGCGTGTGTGCGCGCGTGTATCTATATGTATGTGCTTATGTGTGAATATAGTTTCTCTCATGTGTGCTTCGGGATATATCTATGTGCGTTTGTTTATGTGTGTGTATAAGTGTGTGTGTATACGTATGTGCATGTGTGTGTGTGTGAGTGCAAGCCTATGTGTTTACATGTGAGTGTAGCGTCATGTGTGTGCTTCATGATGTGTATGCGTATATTCGTAATATTAATGTTTCTGTATGTATATGTGTACGTCTGGTTGTTTGCGTGTTTGTGTTTGTGTTTGTGTGTGTGCGTGTATGTGTGTGTATGTATGCATGCATGCTTGTGTTTATATTCCTATATATGTGAATATATGTCTGCTGCTTCACGCGTACCTCTCAAGACATGTGTATGTGTGTAAGAGCTGTATATGCGGGTGGCGTTTGCAAATTTGTATATGGGTTTGTGTATGAATGCATGTGCGTGTGTGTGCGTGTTTGTAAATATATGTATGTACTATGTGCATATAAGTAAGCTTATAAACCTCATGTATGTAATCTCAAGATGTATACACATATACATATATACATACACATATATATATACATATATGTGTGTGTGTGTGTGTGTGTATCTATATATATATATATATATGTATATATATATATATATATATATATATATATATATATATATATATATATATATATATATATATATATATATATATATATATATATATATATATATACCTCGTTCAGAGATTTAACATTGCTTAATATATATATACATTTATGAATTTGTGTTGCATGATTCCTGATGTGAAGTCGTGTGTTGAAACAGTTATTGTAGTATTTTGAGATGGTGGGTTTTTTTTTTAATAAATACACGTACTATATATTCGTTCTTCATTCGTTTATTACTGTTCTTATTCGAACTCATGTCCATGAAATTCTGGAATAGAATAAGCAGAGCAAGAGCACACACAAAGACGGAAAGTGTCGCTGAGGAGGACCCAGATGTGTGAAAAAAGATTTCATGGACATGAGTAAGAATAAGAAAAGTAATAAACGAGTGAAGAACGAACGTATAGTGCGTGTGTTTATATGGCAAAAAAAAAGAAAAGAAATATAAACTGACCATCCCGAAATACAACTGTATATATATATATGTATGTACGTATGTATATATATATATATATATATATATATATATATATATATATATATATATATATATATATATATATATATATATATATATATATATATATATATATATATATATATACGTATATATATATATATATATATATATATATATATATATAATATATATATATATATATATATATATATATATATATATATATATATATATATATATATATATATGTATATATATATATATATATATATATATATATATATATATATATATATATATATATATATATATATATATATATATATATAAATGTCTATCTTCTATCGTTAATCTTTTGTTTCACTTATAAGACTGCGGTTATGCTGGAGCAGCACCTTGAAGGATCTTAATGGCAAACATAGACCCACTGTACTTAGGTTTATTTTAAGACGGTTAAATACAATGGAGTATTCAGATTAAGTTTGTGGGTGGGGGTGTCAGTTGGTCAGGATCACTTCGATCATGGTCATTTGTTTATTAACTTCCAGCATATGTTTGATTGGGAATTTACACTAAGAGAAGAATAATAAATTAATTTGTAAATTAATAAGCCAATAACATTATATTCTTCCATTACAAAATTTGAAAATATTTTGTAA
>NC_142932.1:84349514-84384514 GCF_046866305.1 Octopus bimaculoides
AGTTAACTATCGCCTAATCTCATTCCCCTCCCATATCATTAAAGTGTTTGAAAGGATGGTGAGATCAAGGATAGCTGGCTTCTTGGGGAGCTACAATCTCCTAAATTCAAACCAGCATGGCTTTCGCTGCGACATGGACTGTCTATCACACCTCTTAAACCACATCGATGATATCCTTAAAGCCTTAGGATCAGGTTCGAACTCAGTAAAGCGTTCGACCTACGTGGATCGAGTATTTCCTGGACAACAGAATACAACATTTTATGATCGGTGGAATCCACTCAAGGCCAACAAAAGTCACTAGTGGTGTTCCTCAGGGGACTGCCTTGCAATAACTACATCTAAAGCAATATTCTTTTCATGGACCATTAAAATACTACTGTGGACCTTCAATTTACTATTTTGCTAGCGTGGCAACCAAAACATTTTACATGGACCCCGTCTGAGGATCACTGCACCAGGGGCAGGAAAACTCTGATGTAAAGCCTACGTTTTCGACGCAACCGGTGACGTAGACTAATTCATCTTTTGGGGCAAATGCATATGTTGCTTAAGGAAAGGGAGTGGGCTTTTGCTTGGTCTTTCTTCACTTCAAAAAGCTTCAGCCATGGGACACCGCTTGATTTTTAACATCGCCATTATGTGTGATTTAATTTGGCTGGTCATGGATGAATGAGAGGCAAAGGAGTAAATGAAAAATTCTCCGATGGAGTGAAGGCATGACTCGGCGTGCGAAGTAAGTTCTTATCAAATCTGCTGCAAGTGGCGCCCTTCGAAGTTACATCTGTACAAAAGAGCATAAGTATTTTTCAAGACATTAAAGCCACCTCGATGCTTGTTTAAGAGAACAATTAAGCGATAACTTTTCTCGAAATCGAGTTCCACTACTCATATAAGTGTATGTATGTATGTATGTATGTATGTATGTATGTATGTATGTATGTATTTTACACTTTAATCTTGGAAATACAAGGGTGAAACTTTAATCCATCGTATAGAGAGATGTCCAGTTTTATATCCTTCAATTATTGGACATTCCACAAATTACTAAACATATGAAGTGGAATTTTATGTGGTAGGTAGTGAACATATATACATAATTAATTTATGGTGATACTTAATGGTTAGTGTAGCTACTGCTGCAGTGGCGGTGGCGATGGTAATTAGGGCAGGCATATATGCATAATTAATGGTAATCATTAATGGTTTCTACGGTTTCTCTTGCTGAGATGGTGGTGGTGGTAGTGGTAATGATGATTACAGTGGACACATTTACAAAATTTATGATAACAATAATACTGTGTAATTACTGATGTAGCAACGGTAGTGATGGCGACTATAGTGAATCCATATGCATAATAGATGAGAATAAATATTTATATTTACTATGGTGCGTAGTGGAGGTGGTCATGGTGATTGTAGTGAGTGATTTGGGTGTAGATCGCTGTTGTTGTTATTTTTGTTGTTGTTGTTGTTGTTGTTGTTGTTTTTGTTGCTGCTGCTGCTGTTGTTGTTGTTGTTGTTGTTGTTGTTGTTTGACCCACTGTCAGCCCTGATCGAGCAAAGCTCGGACCAAAAGTGTTTCAGCCCTGACCCTCCCCTCTTTTTATGTCTTAGTACAGCATTGTCCAAAGTATTCTTGGTTATGATGCCAGGGTGTGATGTATGGTGAGGGAGATTCGGCTCTTATTTCTAGCGTGTCGAGCCGTCACATGGTTTATTTAGTTATAGTTGTACTTGTTGGTTCGTGACCTTATCGAGAAACCTTCTGACATACGGGTACTTGACATTATGCAGCCTTTGATTAACCAGATTAAACTATACAACACAAAGGTAATCGGTCGTACATCGAGATATGTCCCACATATCCATCTTTGCAGTTAAACTCCGTCTCCTTCTACTTGAAACCATACTGCCCACCCTAACATGCAGTGTGACAGTCTGGACGTGCAGCAACGCGCTCTACTCTAACCGATCTATTTTTATGTACCAACAGACAGATTCTGACGGCGACCATAATGGAGGTAGGCAAGATGAATTCGGTCAGAGTGCTACAGCTGCTATTTGTCTAGAATTTATGGTTGGATTGTTGGTATTGTGTGCCCAAGTAAAAGATTTAGGGTCAATAATATTATTGATGTTGTAGTTTTGTTTTTCTTGGTTACGTGGGAGGGATTGTATTTTAAAATTGTCAGTGAAGATGTGTACTCGTGTAGTACACATATGTCGGAGTGTCTAGATGTGGTTGGTTGTTCGTGTACTGATAGGAAGCTGTGTCGTGGAGGCTTGCTGCACCATCAATCTGTAGTCCTCAGATACAGACGCTTTTTCAATTTTCTCTTTTGAATTTTTGTTTCGGTGTATCGGTAGAGTTCGGGTGAGGTGTATGTACAACGTGTGATGGTATGTAGTTCACTGTGTTGTGCATGCTGTTGTTCATTGAAGTTTTGTTGTAGAAAAACTAGAACCGAAAACAAGGCTGGCTTAATTTGTGATGTATCTGATTTATTGTTTTGTAGCATTTGTGTTACTGCTTTGTTTCTGTTGGCTATTTGTGGTAACTCTGAAAGCTAAAGCTCGACGTGTGTTTGTTCATCGATTTTACTTTCTCTACTACATCTATACATCTATATCTTCTGTGTCTCTTTCCAATGTTATGGAGATTAACGTTAGTATTTTTGTAATTCTGTTTTCTTTGTGTCTTATATGTTTACGCTAAGCTTAATGGATAGTTGCATTTGAAGTTTTCTCGTGTTGTTAGTAAGAAAGAACACATTGTAAGAGCCTTTGTGAAACCAGTTTTGTAAGTAACTTATGTAGGTAGTCTTTGAGCAAATGGGCGACAGTGTTAGGAGAATTGTGGGAGAGAGTGTCGTCTTAAAAATTGGAACACTGGGCAATTCCCGAGGTTCCCACAGGTCTAAGGGCTCAAATGCTACACTATGTAGGGCCCCAGGTGCATTGCTTTACTCAGGAGCTTGTAATAAAGTTAAAACTGCCTTATTGCAAGTTGTGACCGAGGTGCCATCTGCATATGAGATTGTGCTGCGTGGAAGTCTAAGGACGTCGTGTATGGTGATTTTGATTGTGGTTGTTATTGTTGTTGTCGTTACTGCTTGTATTGTTGTTTAGCCCCAGGTCAGCCTTGTTTGGACAGACCTGTAATCAGAGTAATTCCAGTGGTAACCATCCTGTATTTTTCAATGTAAGAGGAACTCCAGGTCACCTTACTAAACGTGCCTCTTCCGAAAACGACGGAGTGTGATTTGATGGAGGCTTGGCTGCTATTTCTACTAGGTTGAGTGATCAGGCCCAGTCTTTCCCTTTGGCAAGTGGTAGTAGTGATGTCAGTGCTGCTGCTGTCATCCCAGTGGCATTGCTTGCTACAGCAAATGTAAAGTTAATTAGAAATGAAAATGTATGCATAACATGAAGGTTGATGTATTGGTGGTGTGTCAATGGTATAGTGCCTATGAGTGGAGGCACAATGGCCCAGTGATTAGGGCAGCGGACTCACGGTCATAGGATCGTGGTTTCGATTCTCAGACCGGACATTGTGAGTGTTTATTGAGCGAAAACAGCTAAAGCTCCACGAGGCTCCAGCAGGGGTGGTGGCGAACCCTGCTATATTCTTTCGCCACAACTTTCTCTCACTCTTTCTTCTTGTTTCTGTTGTACCTGTATTTCAAAGGGCCAGCTTTGTCACACTCTGTGTCACGCTGAATCTCCCCGAGAATTACGTTAAGGGTACACGTGTCTGTGGAGTGTTCAGCCACTTACACGTTAATTTCACGAGCAGGCTGTTCCGTTGATCGGATCAACTGGAACCCTCGTCATCGTAAGCGACAGAACGCCACAAAAAGAGTATCTATATAAGTCCCAATAGCGCTTGGTAAAATAGTATTGGGTCTCTGTACCAACGGTATTGTCTACGTCATAATCCCAATGGTATGAGTGGTGTATCAACTGTATTGTGTCTATGTTACATTCCCGATGGTATTACCAGTGTATCATTCTCATTACCTACGTCACCACACCAATGGTATGGCATGTCAATGATATTGTCTACGTCACAGTCCCAACGGTCTTACCGCTGTGTCAATGATATAGTGTCTGTGTAACAATACCAATGGTATTGCTGCCGTGTCAATTGTATTTTGTCCTCGTTACAAGCCGAATGGTATTACTTCTATACCGATGGTATTGCTTGTGTGAGACACAACTAATGCTGTTATTGCATATAAGTGGTATTGCATATAATTTTGAACCCGTGCAATAGTAGCAATTTTATTAGTGTTGTGTCTGTGAATATGATTGCCGTATTTGGTTAATCGATTGTCGTTATAACCCGTAGAATCACAAAAGTTCTAATAGAGGTGGACGCTGTTATTAATGTTATTGAATAACAACAATTGAATAAATACCATGTTTAAATAATAATAATAATAATAATAATAATAATAATAATAATAATAATAGTAATAATAATAATAATGATGATAATAATAAGTACTGGATCGATTAGTTCGACTAAAATACCTCAAAGCGGTACCCCAGCATGGCCGCAGTCTAATGACAGCAAACAAGTAAAAGATGACAAAAAGTAGTAAAAGTACTAATGATGGTAGAGACTAGTGTTTGGTGGTTTGTGGTGGTCGTTGTGGCGTTGATTGTAAAATGATGATCGTGTGTGGATTTCGTTTCGGTTGCATTAGTTTTGTGGTATTTGGGGAGAGTAGTAGTAGTAGTGATGGTTACACTAGTTCTGATGAAATTGCCAATGGTTGTAGCAATGACCGAATGATTGTAGTGCCGACAGTGGTGGTGGCCAAGGGAACGGCAATGATGGTAGTGAGGTACAGGTGGAGTTGGTGTAGTATTGGCTTAGGAAATAACAGTTGTAGAATAACGGTTGTATTCGAGACGTAATGACGATGGTGAAGTTAGTGTTATGGTGGCGACCGTGGTGGTGTTGGTGTTGGTGTTGCTGGTCTTGATGGTGTTGGTGGTCTTAGTGGGGGGGGGAGTAGCAATGGTAGTGTCTGTGGTTGCGGCGGCGGCGGTGGTGCTGGTTGTAAAGAATGTGGTCGCTGTTAAACCAGTAATGATGGTTATGGTGACAGCTTGTGGTGGTTGTGTTTGCGCTGCTGGTATTAACTGTGTTAATGGTAGAGGTTATGATTGCTGTATGGAAATGGCTCTGACGAAGATAGATGGTGGTGGTGGTATTGGTGTTGGTCTTCGAATGAATTTGGTAGCGGCGGTAATGAGTTTAGGAGTGGGAGGTGATGTAAATAGTTGTAGTGTAGGTCGTGGAAGTAAACTAAAGGTCGTGCTGCGTTTGCTGTTAGCCGTGGCGATGGGTGCAGTGGAGATGATGGTAGTGTTTCTCGTTAGTAGTGGTGATAATGATGCTGGTAGAGATTGTGATAGTGATGGCGGTTGTGATAATGGTTGTTGCTGTTGTGGTTGTGGTTGTGGTTGTGGTGGTTGTGGTGGTGGTGGTGGTGGTAGCATTTTCTTGGTCTTTGTTGGTCATTGCACTAAGTGTACTGATGCAGGTAGTCCAACCTCATTGTCAGTGTCTTGGTGCAATTATTGCTTTTACTAATGATGATGATGATGATGATGATGTCGAATATGATGATGATGATGGTGACGGCGACGGTGACGACAACGACGACGACGACGACGATGATGATGATGATGATGATGTTGCCGATGATGATGATGATAATGCTGACATTGACAAGGAGATGAGGGTAAAGGAAGAGACGAAAGGGATTAAAACTGGAACCCAACCGAGAATGAAAATAAATGCAGAAGGAGGAATAGGTTAGGTGGTGGTGGTGGTGGCGGTGGTGTTGGTGGGGGTGTGAAGGAGGAGGTGAGAGAAGAATGGGAAGAAAAGATTTTTAGTTATGACTATGGAAATATCTAATTAGTATGGATGTGGGACATAAAACCGTCAATCCAATTTAGTTACCAATACGGTCCGACGTTCACTACAAAATGACGAGGGGAAGCGTGTTAGTCCTTAGGGAGTTCGCCCTATTAAGGGAAGAAAATCAGTAGTCAGGAGTGTACTGTAATAGATATGATGAGGGAGTTTATTTTCTCAACCTCATTCAGTCCCCAAATCGTAGGATTAGCAGAAACAGCACATGTTATAAGCCACGATGTATTCGTGTTTGCTGTAAGAGGAATTTTTTTTTTTAATAAAGTAAACATGAAATTTAATTATTATCATTGTTTTTTATATCTTTTTTTTTTTGATTTTTCATCATTTGACTGCGGCCGTACTGGGTCCACCGCTTTGAAGAAACTTTTAGTCGAATGAATCGACCGTAGTACTTATTCTATCGTTCTCTTTTGCCGAGCTGCTAAGTTACGGTTGTCAAGTGGTCGTGGGGGAAAAACACAGACGTAAATATACAGATACACAAGGACAAAGACACACACACATATGTGTGTATGTGTGTGAGTATGGATACATACATATATATATATATGTATGTATGTATGTATGTATGTATGTACGTATGTATGTATACACACACACACACACACACACAACGGTTCCTTTCAATGTCCGTGTCTTACGCTATTCCCATGGGCGGTAAATCTGAGGTTTTGACGTGCAAGTTATGTGTGAGTCGTACAGAAAGAGTACCAAATAAGTTGTTCTATTAGACCGAAACTGTCTTGTATGATTAGATAATAAAAGTAAAGAATAATACGAACAAAGCATAAATAGAAAAGAAGACAATGTCGTATGACTCACAAAGTTACATACAGTCTATAAACTAGCCCTTCTAGGTACAGTCCAGTTCTTCTTACACACGACACGTTCATTCAATTTAAATGCAAAATTCACGAAATTCTCTTTCTGTATGTACCACATAATCTACCCAACTATCAAACCAACAATAAGACGTAACACACAACACACAATCTACAAACTCACCAGTCAACGAAATAACTCAACCCACACAACATATAGACATATAATCTGCATAATGATACAACCTACAGGGTTGTATAGTTTTTATAGGAGCAGGGGCCACAATGAGGAAGTTTTACTGCATTTTTGACTTTTCGAAGAGAACTACATTTTTTACAAATGTTCACTACGTTACAAAAACTGTATCAGTTAAAACTTTATCATAGGCGCAGGAGTGGTTGTGTGGTAAGTAGCTTGCTTACCAGCCACGTGGTTCCGGGTTCATTCCCACAGTGTGGCACCTTGGGCAAGTGTCTTCTACTATAGCCTCGGGCTGACCAAAGCTTTGTGAGTGGATTTGGTAGACGGAAACTGAAAGAAGCTTGTCGTATATTTGTATATATATATATATATATATATAAATTGTAAATCCAAAAGAAAAAAATAACAACAAAACTACAAAGGATTCCGCGGTACACGTGTTTCAAGCTCTACATGTGTATAATATAATATAACATAATATAATATGTGTATAATCTACAATGTAAAGCTATCTTCAGCCGCAAAAATTATCTCTCTCCCAGGAAATTATACCATCTCGACGTTGAAGTAAGAAGAAATGTGTGATGTAAGAGGTGAAGATCCTTTCGGTATTTTGTTTAGTACTATATCTGGTATAATTCTCCACCCGGACATAATCTCTCCGGTCCTTCGAAAACCTTCCATACCTTGCGACGATTCAGTGTGTAGTGTTAAGTTGGTGGTTACGAACAATACAATACCATAAAAAGACATACACAGATATTCATGTAAAAAAGTAAGAATAAACTTAAAATAAAAATAAAACTTAAAATAAAATAAATAAAATAAAAAATAAATAAAATAAAAAATAAAAAATAAAATATAAAAAGTAAATCAATAAAAAAATAAAAAAATAAAAAATAAAGGGAGTCAAGTAAGCTACATCTAAGCTATTTCGATGGGTTGGTGAAGGGTGGTGCGGAACAATCTGAATGTAGAAGAAGATAAAGTGATAAATAGAATAGATACAGAGATCTTAAAGGTCGTAAGGGATAGATATGTATGAGCTGTGTCTGCCTATCTCAGTGGTGGGTCGTAAATAAGAAGTGTCATGCCAGAATATATATATATATATATATATATATATATATATATATATATATATATATATATATATATATATATATATATATATATATATATATATATATAATAAATGAGTATATGCATATATACGTACATGTATGTACATACTTACATCTACCTGTAAATATAGATGCATATCTGGGTACAGGACATTGTAAACAAAGCGTAGACAAAATGATAAACAAGTACAGAAAACACACAGGCCACATAGAGAACATTTTCTTCATCAGATGCCCCCATTCTAACACAGGCGTTATATGTATGTGTGTGTACATGTTTGTGTGTCTGTGTTTGTCCCCCCCCCCAACATCGCTTGACAACAGATGGTGGTGTGTTTACGTCCCCGTAACTTAGCGGTTCGGCAAAAAAGACCGATAGGAATAAGTACTACGCTTCCAGAGAATAAGTCCTGGGGTCGATTTGCTCGACTAAAGGCGGTGCTCAGGCATGGCCGCAGTCAAATGACTGAAACAAGTAAAAGAGTAAATGAGTAAGCATTCTCCAAATGCATTAAAAACACTATAACATAATCTGAAGACTAATTCAGAAAATTAGCTCCATTCTCTTTGAGATTACGGGAGTTCTACTGCGACGATTTGAATCATTTGAGGGAGGAACTTCGGAGAAAATGACCGGATCTGTGAAGAATTGAATTCTTCTCGACAACAATGTACTCTGTCATCGAGTTCTCCTCATTCGTGAGTTTCTCGCCAAAGACAACATGGTATCGCTTCCGCACCCGCCCTATTTGCCAGATTTAGCCCCCGCGGACTTCCATTTCATCCCCAATGTGAAAATGCAGCCCAAAGGTTACCGTCGTCGACATCCAAAGCGAATTGTAGAAGGTCCTCGACTCGCTTACGGAAAACGACTTAGAGGCTGGATTTTTAAAATGGCAGGAATGCTGGGACTTGTGTATTGCTGCGCAAGGTGACTATTTCGAAGAAGCTGATGTTACGACTTAGGTAAATAAGTTATTTTTTTTTTTAGTAAACATAACTAGTACGGTAACGTTTTGATACCACGTACATGCATGCATACATACATACATATATATATATATATATATATATATATATATATATATATATATATATATATATATATATATATATATATATATATATATATACTAGCAGTAGAGCTCGGCGTTGCCCGGGATTAAATTAGGATTATTAAGTGATCAAGCGCTTTATTTCAAACCAAAATAAGTGACACCGATATCAAATTTGAGCGAAATCCGTTGAAATTGGTAAACGTTTGGCTGAAAATGGGTTGCAGGCAATTAGATTGGGAAATCCCATAAGGAATCGGTTTATCGATTATTTCCACTAATCGACTGGTTTTTTTTTTTTTTTTTAGCAAGTATTAATTGTGTTACAAAGGATTTGCCAGTACCTCTAGGAGCATGTTTTTCAACGGCATTGACGACAGTTTCGTACACCAGCCACTGATCAGGGAGCAATTTCGGTTCATTTAATCTCAGGTACTCTGCAAAGCCTTCAGCGTCATATGATAACTCTAGAAGTAACTTTGATGGGGCTGTGTTAACATTCTGTCGTAATGCGGATGGCAAACCAAGTGTGTTCAACGCCGCCCCACCCATTTTGAGCAGGGCATCCTCGATTTCAATCAGCACATTATTGTAGATCAGGTCATTGTATTCAATATCATCATTTGCCTTGACCACCGAGAAAGAAAAATTACGTACAGAGAATTTCATAAAAAGAAATGAATGGGAAAACGGTTGATAAATTTTTAGATAAAAGTCGTGTGGTTTTCACTAAGAAAAAAAATCGAATTTTTTGCGTGGAATCAACTACGCTGGCCTCCTAATATGCTACAAAACCCTTTTTGTGGTCCCTAAAACGGGGTGAGGTGGGGTGGAAGCCACGGAAATTTCACCCCCCCCCCATACCATTGATCTTTTCCCCTTCTATTTTTCAATGTACGTTGAAAAATACGGAGATTAAGAATATGGAAAACATTTTTTTAAATCTCAAATTTACCATGAAAACTCCAGGCAAATATTTAGATAACGCACGATTTTCACTAAGGAAAAAAAATCGGATTTTTGCGTGGAATCAACTACCCTGGCCTCCTAATATGTTACAAAGCCCTTTTAATGGACTGAGAAAAGGGGTGGGGTGTGATGGATACCTCTTTGTTTCTTTGTTATTAAATAAATGGATTCTCAACAAAACACTTTTTTTCCTCGGCGTAAAATAAAAACAAAATTCTTTCGCGCCCAAAGTAATGTGTGTGTGAGAGAGAGTGGGGGGAGAAAGATGAACGATTTAAAATAGATAAATGATTTAAAATAAATATATTTTAATTGTTGTGTGAGAAAGTATATATAATCTAATTATAAAATATAGTGTCTTTCAAAAATATCCTAAATTTGAATGCTATATCACGTGTTTAAGAAAAAAAGAAACATTTAACATTTTTATTTTTGGTGAACGCTGTCACTTACTCTCTCTTTACCTCTCACACACACACGCACACACATACATCAACACACAACTTCTCTTTCACACACACACACACACGCACAGACGCACACACAGAATCACACACACGCACACACACACCGACGCACACACACGCACACACACACGCACACACACACACACACATAGATGAACGCGCGCGCATTTTCACCTCGCTATGGCAAGAAGGGACTTAACTCATCTTAGCAACCTTCAAAATTGGTAAAAATTAAGGTTGAAAATCAATTTTTACCGTTAGCCGCGGGTGCCTCGGGAAAAATAATTTGACGAAAATACAGCTAGGGTCGTGACGAATGTCCTAAAATTGGAGCGAAATGCATGCTAATTTGTGGACGTGCATAAATTACATTCACATACGCACACACACACATCCTGCCTTTTATATATATATATATATATATATATATATACATACATATAATGTATGTATGTAATTGAGATGTTCCGTGTCGACTCTGGAGGGTACATAAACCACGACTGAATTTGAATTTAGAACCCGAAGCCATGGAACCTAAAACCGGAAGTTATTATGTTCGGTTTTCTGTCAGTTGTACCACCCTGCCCTTAGATATGAAATAATGATCTCTATGTCAACTATGCGTATATCACTTGTATATACTAAGATATCAACGTTACTCAGAATACATTTCGGAAGTTTAGTACTACAACCAATTTTTCCTATCCACAAATCTGGTTGTTATTATTGGTTACTGGTGCATATTGCTGTATTGATGACCGGATATAGTTGCTACTGGCTTGTACAATGAAATCTTAACAAAAAAAAGTTAAATGAGATAATGCAAAAGAGTCTAGAACTTCACGTCAGTTAGGTCATTTACCAATTAACAATAGTCGTTTGTAAGTGAGGCATGAAGCTTGCGATTAACCATTTATGCGTGGCAAAATAGCGAGTTTTTGACATTTTATAAACTCCCTCTGGAGCACCGACACGGCGTCAAATGAATTGGAGTGTTTCAAATTAGATAGATGAAAACTGGCTTTTGGATTAAGTTACATTCTAAGTACAGCGTCTGTTGCTGTAGTGTTGTTGCTGTTGTTGTTGTTGTTGTTGTTGTTGTTGTTGTTGATGATGATGATGATGATGATGATAATGATGATGAGGATAATGATGATGATGATAAGGATGATGATGATAATGATGATGATGATGATGATGATTATGATGATGATAATGATGATGATGATAATGATGATGAAGATGATGATGATGATGATGATGATGATGATGATAATGATGATGATGATAATGATGAGGATGATAATGATGATGATGATAATGATGATGATGATAATGATGATGATGATAATGATGATGATGATAATGATGATGATGATGATGATGATGATAATGATGATGATGATAATGATGAGGATGATAATGATGATGATGATAATGACGATGATGATGATGATGATGATGATGATGATGATGATGATGATGAGGATGATAAGGATGAGGATGATAATGATGATGACGGCGGCGACGACGACGACGACGGCGAAGATGACGACGACGATGATAATAATAATGTTGATTTCAAATTTTTGCCACAAAGGCAGCTTGGAGGAGGGGATTAAGTCGATTACATCGTCCCCAGTACGTAACTGGTACTTATTTCATTGACCCCGAAAGGATGAAAGACAAAGTCGACCTCGGCCGAATTTGAACTCAATACGTAGTGGCAGACGAAATACCGCTAAGCGCTTTGTCCGGCGTGCTTCCAGGTCGCCACCTTAACAATAATAATAATAATAATAATAATGATAATAATAATAATAATAATAATAATAATAATAATAATAACAATAATAATTTTCAACTAGCAATAACCACGTCTCTAAACTATGGTTTGAAAAGGAGAATAACGCAGTCTATTAACGAGACCAGAAAGCATATTAATATTCTGGAAAGGTAAAAGAGAAATGAAGTTCAGCAAGAGAAATATGTTGAGCTAGAGAGGAAGTATAGGCTGAAGAGAAAGGGAATCAATGTTGTGATTGAGGAATTAAAACAGAGGTTGAAAGCTAAAGCACATAAACTAAAGAGATATGAATAGAGAATTGAGGAATACAGATTAAACAGGCTTTTTGAACAAAGTCAGAAACGAATCTATCAGGAACTGGAAAGAAAAAGGTGAAAAAGCCGTGCCGGATGCAGAAGAAAGCAAAAGATTCTAGTCAAACATATGGTCTCAGGAGAAACAGCACGAAATTGAAGCAGAGTGGTTAAAGACACTCAAAGAGGAGAGTGGAGTGTATCAGCTGGAGAATTTGAGAATAACCGAGCCTTATTATATCCGCTCAAGACCAAGCGCTACCAACAAGCAGCTTGAGAAAATATATATATGGTGAATATGTGTCGACACTCTTCTGCGTTACACTAACACTACTTAGCAATCTACTGAACAACAGTGGTTACTGGTACAGCACACACAATGGGAAACTGAACCGCCTAATTTACATTTAGTACCTCAAGACGGTTTCCGAGGATGAAAACCAGCAGACGGCTTTATTCACCATCATCAAAATTTTCAGCTACTGCATCAGTTTGGGATTCTTCCAGAGAAGATAACTGACCAAGATTGCAAACCCAGATAAACCTTGATACCGACACGATGATTAAGGAGCTAGATCTCGATGGCACCTACATAGGAATCAACGATGAAGACGGTACTACAGGTCAGCTGCGTATTTTATTACAATATGAACTGATTGCGGCTAGCATATTTAAGACTGTGAACATTCAAACAATACTCGTAGCAACGTACATCTTCAACATTATGAAGTGGAAACTGGTCGGCAACAAGAGACTTGACATAAAAGACTAGAAAGATGCTACCCATAGAGAAGAGGTTTCACAAGAAGGCAGATATCGAAAGGTTTTTACCAACCAAGATCTTGAGGAGGACGAGGTCAGGTTCAGGTCTTACTGACCTTCGAGGGAATCACTATTAGGTTGGACACATACCTGAGAAAACCAGAAAACCCACTCACCTGAAGAATAAGTCAAAGAAGGATATAATTCAACAAGAAAGAGGGGCATTTTAAGAAAGAGTTTGGTATTCCAGAAACAACCACCAACAGAAAACGAGATAACAACCATTTACGCCGAACGAATGAAGCAAAATGTAAGAAAACATAGCTGACTTCAACTGAAGTAAATATGGGGGATGAGCAAGATAATGCACGGATAGTACCTAAAAAGTGTGCAGAATGCAGACATGGACACACTAGTGGTTTAAGAGCACTGGAAGGAAAACAGGGACGGAAGATCTAAAATCGCTGCAAAACAAAATATTACTCTCACAGTAGTAGTAGTAGTAGTAGTGGTAGTAGTTATCCTTTCTACTATAGGCACAAAGCCTGAAATTTCGGGTGCAGGGAAGTGTCGGTTACCTCGACCCCAGTGCTCAACTGTTATTTCAAAGTTTATCAACTTTAAAAGGCAAAGTCGACCTCTGTGGAATTTGAACTTAGACGGACAAAATGCCACCCATGGCCTGAAATTTGGAGGAAATGGATAGTTGGTTAGACCGATTTCCTGTATTTGACTGATTTTTTTTTTTTTTTCATCAACATTAGAATGGTGACGTGTAATGTTTGATTATAGCGTGATTTGAACGCAATATGCAAAGAGACGGAAGAAATACCACAAGACTGCTTTTCTGGACGCTCTACAGATTCTGCCAATCAATGATTTGGAATATTGAATGTTTACCCAAAGTAACTATTTAACCTTTACTTTTGAGATCTCGTATCATTTAGAAGATGAAAATAAGAAAAGAAAAAAAATGGATTTATCAATAGCGGGATAACTAAATTTCCTACTCATCTCTCACGAGAGTAAACTTCTTTATTTGCGGTTTAATCCGGCTATTTATTTTAAATACTATTGTTTCTTTTTTTTGTTGTTTGTTTGTTTTTAAGAGGAGAGGGGGAGGAGGGGTGGAGCAGTTATATTAGTTGTTGGGAAAGAATCGTTCTTAATCACAAATGCCAGTTGAGTGACTCACAGAAGGAATATTCTACTTCCCTCATCTCAACAAAGTTATCATAACATTGCTTTATCTAATCTCGTTATCCCCATCCTGAGAATTATGCCTCTCACCACCTCAACAAAGTTTCCACACGATTATGATATCCTGCACACATGTATTTTCCTCCTCCTCCTCCTCGTTTCTCCCTCTTCCCCCTCCTGTTCCCCCTGCTTCACCTCCTCTTTACCCGATTGCCTAGGATATGCACACAGTTGGACACGGGTGGGCACGGTGAGACGGGAATCGGGAGCACAGATCGGACATGGTTGGGCACGTTTTGGGTGGCTGTAAATGTGTGCTGTGAGGGGCAGTGGAGCGGGCTTTCGGGTGTATTTGTGCGCAGGTTTTGTTATGGCAGTTTATACAGTAAGGTAAGGGAACGGATTTTCTTAATTCATTTGTGGAAAGAAAGTTTGTGAGATTAGAAGAATCTGAAAAAGAAAGAAAATGAAATAGACAAAAAAAATCTTCTAAAAATGGTATCGGCCTGATTTAATTGACTTGGTGCCAATATAACAACGAGATAATACTGGTTATGGTAAGTAGATATTCTTTTATTCTTTTACTTGTTTCAGTCATTTTGACTGTGGCCTTGCTGGAGCACCGCCTTTTAGTCGAAGAAATCAACCCCTTGATTTATACTATGTAAGCCTGGTTCTTATTCTATAGGGCTCTTTTGACGAACCGCTAAGTTACGGGCATGTAAATACACCAACATCGGTTGTCAAGCGATGGAGAGGGGACAATCACAGACACAAACACACACATATATAAGACGGGCTTCTTTCAGTTTCCTTATTTCTTTACTGTCCACAAGGGGCTACACACAGAGGGGACAAAGAAGGACAGACAAACATTAAGCCGATTATATCGCCCCCAGTGCGTAACTGGTACTTATTTAATCGCCCCCGAAAGGATAAAAGGCAAAGTCGACCTCGGCGGAATTTGAACTCAGAACATAAAGACAGGCGAAATACCGCTAAGCATTTTGTCCGGCGAGCTAACGTTTCAGTTTCCGTCTATCAAATCCATTCACAAGGCTTTGGTCGCCCGGGACTATAGTAGAAGATACTTGCCCAAGGTTCCACGCAGTGGGACTGAACCCAGAACCCTGTGGTCAGGAAGCAAGCTTCTTACCACACAACCACGCCTGCGCCTATGTGAGCTGAAATTAAAAAATGACCTCAAATTCTGGCACAGGGCCACCAGTTTTTGAGGGGAGGGGAAGTCGATTACATCGACCCCAGTACTTGACTGGTATTTATTTTACCGATCACGAAAGGATAAAAGGCAAAGTCGGTCTCGAGAGGAGCTGAGCTCAGTACGGAAAGACAGGCGAAATGCCGCTGAACTTTATGGCTGGCGTGCTAAAGGTTCTGCCTGCTCGCGAGCTTACTGAAACTAAATAATCATTTATACTATAGGCACAAGGCTTGAAATTTTGAGTGAGGGTGTTGTCGATTACATCGACCAAAGTGCTTCACTGTTGCTTATTTTATAGAATTCGAAAGAATGAAAGGCAAAGTTGACCTTGGTGGGATTTGTCCCCATAACGTTAGGACAGACGAAATACCGCTCAGCATTTTGTCCAGCATACTGCTGGTTCTTCTAGCTCAGCCCTAATCATAACCCTAACCCTAACCCCTTGGAAATGTCACAAGTAACGGTCAATTATTCATCAGACATTATCAAATATTCCTTGTTTTCAGAAATGTTATTTCTAAGTTGTCCTTGTCATACTGTATAATATTTTTGAATTTTATATATGCGTGTGAAATTCGACTGGTGACTGTTGGTGCTACAATCTACAGTTGCTTTCAGAGAGAGAGACAGAGACAGAGCGAGAGAGAGACACAGACAGAGAGAGAGAGAGACAGAGAGAGAGAGAGAGACAGAGAGAGAGAGAGAGAGAGAGACAGAGACAGAGAGACAGAGAGAGAGAGAGACAGAGAGAGAAAGAGGGGGAGGGAAAGAGAGTTTGTTAAGAAATAGAAGGGAGAAATTTCCCTTAAGAGGAGAGAACTGCTCAGGGATTTTTTTTTTTTTAGTTTCATTTGCTCCTTGACCTTCCATTTCTTCTTGCTTTATTTAGTTTTCTAATTGCACCTACAAAGTCATTAGTTTAATGATCAAGGCTATCGTTTATGGTGTTGTTGCTTTTGTTTAGATGTCATTAACTGTATTATTGTTGTTGTTGTCATTGCTTGCCCACAGGAGTGCTCTTAGTGAGAACACTCAATGATCAAAGATTTTCCAATTGTGACCATTCAAACTTTATTTACAGACTGTGTATTTGGATGTATTGCCTGAATCCAACATCTATGTTGCAAGACAATGGTTCAGCACCGTCCACTGGACATTGAGCTTGACGTGGCAATGACACAGCTCCTATCAGCAATCTAACCATTAGAGTTTGCTCATTCTACCCTTTGTTAAAGTTTGTAAAATCGATTAATTACGTCAGTTATATTTAAGGCAGCCAAATCTCGGCTATTGACCATCCGTAGTTTTCACAATTGACTTTAAATGTTTTTTTAGTCATAAAACGACCTGGTATTCAGTATGCATTTACATTCTTAAAGAGAAAATTTTATGTTCTTTAGCATTTTTAAATTTTTTGTTTTAGCCATTAGAACTAAGGCCATATGAAAATTAGACCGGTACTAAAATAATGGAGTTTTCGTTTATTGAAAATTTGATACATATCTTGGAATGAAATATCTTTTAAGTACTTTTATGAAATATGCAGTTTTAACGTATAGATTTTGATGACTGTTATATTTGCATATTTGTAAGTATGTATAACATATTTGCGAATAATGTAGCATATGGCATGAAATTTATTTCATGGTTTACGATTGTTTCATCAATAGTCAGGTGACCTATAAAACATCTTATCTTTAGATATGGATGATAACAAAAATTTTGTTCTGTATATATATTATATATATATATCTTCAAATGTATGTATATATATATGTTCATGTATATATGCATATATAAATATGTAGATATGATATATGTGTATATGTTCGTGCATATCTCTATCTATCTATCTTTCTATCTATCTATCTCTCTCTCTATATATATATATACATATATATATATATATATATATATATATATATATATATATATATATATATATATATATATATATATATATATATATATATATATATATATATATATATATATATATATATATATATATAAGATAATAAGAGTGAAAAAACTACAGAAGGCTTGTGTTACGTGGTTAAAGTATATATTTAAATTTGTCAGAAAAATGTTAGAAAAATGTTAAATCTTTTTGGTATATAAACATTGTATTTTGAGAAATAACCGGTTTCGTGTTGTCTTTTCAAATTTCTCTACTTCGCAACAAAGATATTCAAAGTTAATGCAGTACGATCGTTTCATGCGACTCCGTTTATTTAAGCAATGTGAACATTACATCAAATGTAAAATGCAGAGCAATCCTCAGCTGCACAAAGATATAGAAATTTAGTGAAATTTCATCTCAACAGGACATATTGTTGTATCTACATTTAAACTCTCCAAGTGGAAAGGAAGAATACAAAAAAACATTTTGACTTAGCCAGACCATACAGGAACAATGTGGTTCTTAAGCAAGCTACTTACCACACAGCCACTCCTACGCCTAGTATATAAATGTTTATTAAGTAATTTTTTATGGAACACAAATTTATCGCATTACTTAAAGAAACGAATAATAAACTTTCGTCAATCGCATGGCCATATTTATGTTAAATTTCTGAAATAAAAAATAAATGCAATTAGAAACTAGATACATAAATATATATATACATTAGAAACTATATACATACGTGTGTATGTGTGTATACATATATATGCATACATGTATGTGTGTGTTTACGCGCGCGCACCTTTGTGTCTCTTTTTACGTCCTCGTAATTTAGCAGTTCGGTAAAAGATACTCAATAGAATGAATACCAGTCTGCAAAGCGGTGCCCCAGCATGACCGCAGTCTAATGATTTTTTTAAAAAAAGTAAATGATAACAGAAAAGATATACAGATGAGGAAGACTGTCGTGCAGATATGTTGAAACGCTGCAAATAAGTGACGTTATCCGTCGGCTAAACAGCACATAGATTATACTATATAGATTGGAATAAATTGGTTTATCTTTGGAATCGTGAGAATTTTAATTCGCAATTTTCCCCCTCATCAGTAAAATAACACCATAGACAAACTAATGTATTGTACGATTTCAGGCTTTAGTTGATAGAAGATGTATACTTAGATATGTTCGTTGCTTCTTGTTGTTGTTATTGTTGTTGTTGTTGTCGTTGTTATTGTTGCTGTTGTTGTCGTTGTCGTTCAACCCCAAGTCAGGTCTGGTAGAGTGGAATTATGATCAAAGGCTCCATTATTACTTTTTTACTTGTTTCAGTCATTTGGCTGCGGCCATGCTGGAGCATTGCCTTTTAGTCGAGCAAATCGACCCCCAGGACTTATTCTTTGAAAAACTTAGTACCTATTCTATCGGTCTCTTTTGCCGAACCGCTAAGTTACAGGGACTTAAACACACCGCCATCAGTTGTCAAGCGATGTTGGGGGGGGGGGGACAAACACAGACACACAAACATATATACACACACACACACACACATATATATATATATATATATATATATATATATATATATGCATATACGACGGGCTTCTTTCAGTTTCCGTCTACCAACTCCACTCACAAGGCTTTGGTCGGCCCGAGGCTATAGTAGAAGACACTTGCCCAAGGTGCCACGCAGTGGGACTGAACCCGGAACCATGTGGTTCGTAAGCACGCTACTTACCACACAGCCACTCCTACGCCTATGTTTATCTTTTATCTTTTATCTTATCGCTTATCCTTTATCGTTAACTTCTTTTTGTCATTGGATTGTCCTCATGCTAGTGTTGTTGTTTTTTTTTTAGATACTCACCCCCACCCCGCGTCACAATGTTATTTTCTCATACATATTCCGATATTTCTTGTCATGTTCATGCTTTCTTTCCAAAGATTTGGCTGCTACTTTTTGAAAAATAAGCAGCTACTATAGTCTGGGTTGTCATGAGTATGAAAGCGAGCCGGCAGTACCGTTTGCACTCCGAGCAAAACGCTTAGCGGTATTTCGTCTGTCTTTACGTTCTGAGTTCAAATTCTGCCGAAGTCGACTTTGTCTTTCATCCTTTCGCGATCGATAAATTAAATACCAGTTGTGTACTGGGATTGATGTAATCGACTTAATCCCCAAAGCTGCCCTTTTGGCAAAAACTTGAAATCATCTTATTATTATTGTTATTCTTCTTCTTCTTCTTCTTCTTCTTCTTCTTCTTCTTCTTCTTCTTCTTCTTCTTCTTCTTCTTCTTCTTCTTATTATTATTATTATTATTATTATTATTATTATTATTATTATTATTATTATTAGTAGTAGTAGTAGTAGTAGTAGTAGTAGTAGTAGTAGTAGTAGTAGTAGTAGTAGTAGAATATGTAGTATCGGGACATTAACCATTGAAAAGAATTGGTCAATATTTTTTCATTTGCTGGAATTAGTATTTTCCATGTCATTACGCCATTCGATGCCACTTGTGTGTAAGACGTGTATAAAGTATTATGTGTGCCCGTGCATGTATGTGTGTGTGCATGTGTGTCTGTGTGTTTGTTCGTGCGTATATGTTTGTTTGTGCGTATGTTTGTTTGTGCGTATATGTGTTTGTGTGTGAATATGTAGGCATGTTATTCTTTGATTATCCTGTTTAAGTGAATGTTTAGAAGAGAACTGCTGGTGTATTTGGCTTTGTGTGCAAGTGTCTGTATGCGCGTATACAATTAAATTATATGTATATATATATATGTGTGTGTATGTCTGTGTGAGTATATGTGCACGCGCGTAATTTAGTGTATGTGTGTGTATGATTTTGTGCGCACACAGATTACAGTGAGCATGGATGTGTGCATAGTTTAGTACGAGTACACTAGTGAATGCATAAATATTATATATATATACATACATATATATATATATATATTTACATTTTTACTTGTTTCAGTCATTTGACTGCGGCCGTGTTGGAGCATCACCTTTTAGTTGAGCAAATCGAGCCCGGAACTTATTCTTTGTGAGCCTAGTACTTATTGTATCGGTCTCTTTTGTCAAATCTTTAAGTTACGGGGACGTAAACACACCAACATCGGTTGCTAAGTGATGCTGGGGAATAACATACATATACACACATACATATACACACATGCATATATATATATAAATATATATATATATATATATATATATATATATATATATATATATATATATATATATATATATATATATATATTACTCTGTATGTGTGTGTGTGTTTGTGTCTTGTGTGCGATCATATGCATTGTTAACAGTGTGTGTGTAAGTATGCATATCTGTTCTGGATTGGGTGTTTGTTCGATGATGCATGAAAGTGTTAAAGAGGAAATATCTAGCGAAACTGAAAACCAGATGGTGCCACCAGACAATGACCTATCACGACATTTTCATGCATGCGCTACATATTTTACTGGATTGAGAGGTCAGTTTCATTGTCCGACCAAGCAATCAGTAAAAAAAAAAGAAAAAGACTCGCAAGAGACCAAGCAATTTGGTTGGACGGGTGAACTGGTAGACGGTTGAATGTAGTTTCGTAAATAATAATAATAATAATGATAATAATAATAATAATAATAATAATAATAATAATAATAATAATAATAATAAACATTATTATTATTATTATTATTATTATTACTATTATAATTATTATTATTATTGTTATTGTTGTTGTTGTTGTTATTATTATTAGATTTGTTATTTTTCAATTGGTTTGGCTCTTTATGTATTAAGTACTTTGTATGTTTGAGTTTATTGTTATTATTGTTGTACACTAGCTTGTTGGCTTTGTCATCAGTTTACGCAATATTTTCTTGATGGACTATCCCAAATGACTGAAGCTAACTCAGCTGGGAGCCCCCCCCCCCCATCACACACATACACACGCGTACGCACACACACGCACACACACATGCACACACACACACACACACACAAACATTCAAACACACACATGCATTTCCCACCTTACCACACATACATCAATGTTCTCATTCTTATCAATTAGTCTATAGCAGTGTGAGAGATTGATTAGTCAGCTGAATGGTAAAATTAACGTGTTCACAACTATCAAATAGAACACTAGTGTTCAGAGAGAGAGAGAGAGAGAGAGAGAGAGAGGGAGAGAGAGAGAGAGAGAGAGAGAGATAGAGGGAGAGAGAGAGAGAGAGGTGGGGAGAGAGTAGGGGAAAAAGTATTTTTGTAAAAAGAATTTGCTAAAACCGATAAATCAAAGAAATTAAAGAAAATAAAAAAGATAAAAAGAAAACTAAAATGGCCAAGAAATTGTGAAAAACGGACAGAAGTTATTTGTACCTTTGTATGCTATCCATATGTCTCTTCATTTCCAGTGTATAACGTGTATACTTTTTTTTTATCATTTCATTGTTATATGTAAGCTACCACACTTTATGTTTGTCTCTGTATTGTCTCCCTCATCGGTCACCCTTGTGGCAAATAAATGAAATCATTATCATCATCATCATCATCATCATCATCATCATCATCATCATCATCATTATTATTATTATTATTGTTGTTATTATTATTGTTATTATTGTTATTATTGTTATTATTATTATTATTTTTTTTTTTTTATTATTATTATTATTATTATTATTAAGGTGGTGAGCGGGTAGAATCTTTAGCACGCCGGGCGAAATGCTTAGCGGTATTTCGTCTGCCGCTACGATTTGAGTTCAACTTCCGTCGAGGATGACTTTGCCTTTCATCCTTTCGGGGTCGATAAAATTAAGTACCAGTGAAACGCTAGGTGTCGATGTAATCGACTAGTCCCCTCCACAAAATTTCAGGTATTGTGCCTATAGTAGAAAGGATTATTATTATTATTATTATTATTATTATTATTATTATTATTATTGAGACGGTGAGCTGATAGAACGATTCCGGACACAATCCTTAACGGCATTTCGTTTGTCTTTACATTTTGGGTTCAAATTCCGGCGAGGTCAATTTTGCCTTTCATTATTTCGGGGTCGATAAAATTAAGTACCTGTGAAACGCTGGGGGGCGATGTAATCGACTAGTCCCCTCCACCAAATTTCAGGTATTGTGCCTATAGTAGAAAGGATTATTATTATTATTATTATTATTATTATTATTATTATTATTATTATTATTATTATTATTATTGAGACAGTGAGCTGATAGAACGATTCTTAACGGCATTTCGTTTGTCTTTACGTTCTGAGTTCAAATTCCGGCGAGGTCAACTTTGCCTCTCATCTTTTCGATATCAATGAGATAACTACCGGCTGAGTCCTGGGGTCAATTTAGTCGACTTACTCTACTCTCCCAAAATTGTTGGTCTTATTCTTATAGTACAAAGGATTGTTATTATCATTAAGGCGTCGAGCTTGCCGGACAAAATCCTTAACGGTATTACGTTTTGAGTTCAAATTACACCGAGGTCACCTTTGCATTTCATCCTTTAAATATCAATGAAAATAAGTAACGGGTAAGTACTGGGGTCGATGTAATCGACTTATCCCTTCCCACTAAAATTGCGGACCTTGTGCCAGAATTTGAAATCATTATTATTATTTTTATTATTAGGCGCAGGAGTGACTGTGTGATAAGTAGCTTGCTTACCAACCACATGGTTCCGGGTTCAGTCCTACTGCGTGGCACCTTGGGCGAGTGTCTTCTACTATAGCCTCGGGCCGACCAAAGACTTGTGAGTGGATTTGGTAGACGGAAACTGAAAGAAGCCCGTCGTATATATATATATATATATATATATATACCCTTTCCAAATACATAAAAGAAAATTGGAAAAGGTTCCTGGACGACTGTTTCATACTCTGGAATGAAAACACAGATGAACTCTTGAAATTCATAAGTCTATTGAACAGTGTCAACCCAAACATATAGTTCACAATGGAGTACAACCAAAAGGAGCTCCCATTCTTGGATATACTAATTAAAAAAAGTAAACCTAAAAATAGAAACGGACATATTTAACAAAACCACAGACGCCAAACAATATCTACTATTTGATTCATGCCACCTAAGACACACCAAGACAAACATCCCCTTCAACCTTGCAAGAAGGATATGCACAATAGTGTCAGAACAAAATACTAGAGACTACAGACTACAAGAACTCAAAAACACACTAATTGACAGACACTACCCAGTTCAACTCATAGAGGATGGAATCAGACGTGCATCACAAATTAACATAGAAAACTTAAGAAAAGTTAAACACAGCAACACACATTCCCCGAAAATACTGCCGTACATATCCACATACAACCCCAGAAACAAAGAAGCCTTCACCATCATCACCCAAAACATACCAATGCTACATAAGGACCCCAAATTAAAGGAAATTTTACACACACACAAAATCATCAAAAGCCACAAACAACCAAAATCACTGAAAAAGATCCTCACAAAGGCAAAATTATTTTCCGAAACAACAGATGCGAAAGTAAAAAAAATGTGGTCGACCAAATTGTGCAACATGCCCAAACATTCTAGAAGGTTCAGAATTCCTCTTCAAAGAGGGACACAAATTCAAAGTTAAATCTAACTTTACTTGTGCCTCAAAAATCTTATTTATGTAATAAAATGCTCGGGCTGCCACGAGAACTACATAGGGTCCACAGGATTATCGCTCAGACGTAGATGCACTCTGCACCGCCAGCAGATTGCATGCCCAAAATACCGAATGATACCTTTTAGTGATCATATCGAGAAATGCGCAAAACAAATGCTACCACAATTTATAATCTTTCCTTTCTATCAATGTGCCATTAAAACACCAACACAGATTAGATTAAATAAGGAAACCTTTTTCATTCAAAAATACAAACCCAAACTTAACCATTGCTAACACATTTAAATAAGGAAATTCATCACCCCACTGAGAAAAAAGGAAAAAAATATAGAACAAAACCATGGTAAATTAATCAAATTCTACCACCTCCTAGATTTCGATTATCTCCCCTATACCGGAGGAAATCCCTAATTACCTCCCCCTATGTAGAACTCTTCTTTTTCAGACTGGAGCGAACACGTTACAATGAAGTAGAGAAATTTGAAAAGACAACACGAAACCGGTTATTTCTCAAAATACAATGTTTATATACCAAAAAGATCTTATAACATTTTTCTAACATTTTTCTGACATAATTTAAATATATACTTTAAACATGTAACACAAGCCTTCTGTAGTTTTTTCACTCTTTTATCTTTTATACATCCAACCACGTTCTTTCACATACCAACTTTCTCACCTATATATATATATATATATGTGTGTGTGTGTGTGTGTGTGTGTGTATGTATGAGTGTGTGTGTGTCTGTGTTTGTCCCCCCACCATCGCTTGACAACCGATGCTGGTGTGTTTACGTCCCCGTAACTTAGCGGTTCGGCAAAAAGAGACCGATAGCATAAGTACTAGGCTTACAAAGAATAAGTCCTGGGGTCGATTTGCTCGACTAAAGGCGGTGCTCCAGCATGGCCGCAGTCAAATGACTGAAACAAGTAAAAGAAAAAAAAAGAGAGACTAGTCTCATCCCGCCAAATTTCAGGCTTTGCATCTAGTGTAGAAAGAACTATTATAAGGGGCCGAGCTGGTAGATTCTACCAGCTCACCGCCTTAATAATAATGTCGTTATGTTTGATTTTACCTTTAATTTGTTGAGATCGATAAAATTAGTACTAGTCGATATAATCGATTCTCTATTCCCCCAAATTTCAGCCCTTGTCATAGAAATTGACCTTTTAGTCATAGAAATTGACCCAAGGACTTATTCATTTTAAGCCTAGTACTTATTCTATCTGTATCTTTTGCCGTAAACACACCATCGGTTGTCAAGTGATGTCGGGTGGGGGAAGGGAAACACATACACAGACAGACAGACAGACAGACACACACACACGCACACATGTATATATATATACACACACACATACACACACACACACACACACACACACACACACATATATATATATATATATATATATATATATATATATATATATATATATATACGACGGACTTCTTTCGGATCTTTTTTAAAACGGGGGCCACATTTTTCATTAACGAAACACTTTGAAACTTGGAACACTGGTAGAATGTGTCATAAAAAACATCTTTTTCTCTTAGTCTTCTTAAAAAAAAATAAGAAATCCATAAATTATTCCATGTTAAAGTTGTCGTATTTCTGTAATTTCAACCAATCACTGACGTCCATTCAGCCGATATACATTAAGTGCCGACTACATAAACAAACGATTCTGAAACAATTAACCCTAACCCTAACCCTAGGGTTAGGGTTAGGGTTAAAGCAAATTTAAAATGAAAAAAGCAAATAAAACGAAGAATCGTTTGTTTATGTAGTCGGCACTTAATGTATATCGGCTGAATAGACGTCAGTGATTGGTTGAAATTATCGAAATAACACAATTTTTTACATGAAATAAATTCGAATGCAAAAATATTTTTCTGTTCTATAACACAAAATAGATAAGTATACGAAGTTTGAAAGTCTTTCGGTACCAAAAACACTACGTAAAACATTAATGAAAAATGTGGCCCCCGTTTTAAAAAAGATCCCTTCTTTCAGTCTCACAAGGATTTAGTCGACTCGAGGCTATAGTAGAAGACACTTGCCGCAGGTGCCACGCAGTGGGACTGAACCCGAGACCATGTGGTTGGTAAACAAGCTACTTACCACAACAGCCATTCCTGCGCCTTATTATCAAGCTTCTATATTTATCATATAAATTTTACATATATAATACATGTGTGTGTGTGTATGTGGTGTGTGTGTGTGTGTGTGTGTGTGTGTGTGTGTGTGTGTGTGTGTCTGTGTGTGTTTGTGTGTGTGAATTTTTGAGAAAAGTTTCCAGTATAATTATTATTACTGCTCTTGCTACCATAATTGGTCTTCTTATCGTAATTATTATGCAATTATGAAATCAGTTATTGTTCTTGTTTTTGCTGCTGTTGTTTGTAGCACCAGATCATCTCTAACCATCAAGCCTTTCGGCCAACCAACTCCGACCTTAGTCCTCGACCGAAAACGACTATTTTTACCCGTCAGATATGTCTGTCGTTCTAGATATTATCTACTATGTCTCCGAGACGATGTAATTTATAAATAGTATGTGGTGCCATGTTACACAGACTAGACATACAGCACAATTTATTCACTGTCCACTTTAGTTCTTTCTCTTCACTGTGGATTATCATAGGGGCGAATCAGCAGAATTCTTTATAAAACGCCCGAAAAAAAATAGGGGTAAAAATCAAAATACCACTGAAGTAGTATTCAGATCTATTTAATCGTCAAACGTCTATATCTCTTACAATTGAATTGTTGGGGGTTTCGTCATACCCTAAATTAGATAGAAACAATTATTTTCTTGTACTGTTGATATCATCGTTGCTAACGAATCTGTTTCTATTGTTATTTTTCTGTAACTGTTGTCGCTGCAAATTCAATTCAATACATTTAACCATTCATTGATTTTCTTGGCAAGCCATAAAGAAAGCACATTATCTTTTATGTTCTCTTTAATAAGGATGTTATTACCATTGTTAGGATTATGGAAGTTAATCCTAACCTAAAATCTAAAATATTAGCCCTACCTCTTACTTCTATTCTTAGAATAGGCTTAATCCGAACACCAAGCAGGGTTGTCAGATGTGATTCTATAAATAAGAGAGAGTACATGCCACATTTCATTGCTTCTTTCTTTGTTTTGTTCTTTGTTATTACTGTTATTTTTTCATTTAGGCTATTTTCTATTTTACTATGATAATTTCTCAAGGTAAGAAATACTGTTGGAAATCATTAAATTATAGACTTCAAAAATCAGAAGCAACCACCAGTCATTCCTGATACACGCGCGCACATGTATGTATGTATGTATACAGTAATCTTTCGACTATCGCAGCTGTTTTGTTCCAAAACCCCGCGCGATAGGTGAAAATTGCGAAGCTGAAACAGTACTATATTGTATTTTTTTTTTTTTTTTAATATTTTTATATATACATTTTTATCTCGAAATCTAAAAGTGAAATGGCCGAAAGTTGTATGTTTGCGTGTCTCATTAGTGGTTATGCAGGGTTCAATGGCAGTAGACGTGCTTGGATTTTGGCGAAAATTTACATAATGAGGCGAGAAAGCGATTGAGCTAGTTTAGAAATCTCTATTTCAAAAGCTATGGTTACTAGGGCAACAAAACCCAGACTTTGACAAGTGTTTGTCGTTTCTCTCTTTCGGATATCACCCGGTCTTCCTCGATCTCTCTCTTTCCTCCCTTCCCTCCACTTTCTCTCTATAACGACGTTTGACAGCTTCCACTCTCTTTCCCTCTCTCCGCCTTCGCCGTCTCTCTGTCCCTCTTTCTCCCACCGCCTCTCTCTCTTTGTACCTCTATCTGTATCTATAGAGAGAAAGCGTTGACAGCCGCAAAAGTTTAAATATTCCCGCCAAAGGTCTTTTAGACCATTGAATTATTATCGCCCACCACCACCGCCCAATCATGATAACATGTTATTAATCAGATATCTATTGTGTTAATTTATATATATATATATATATATATGTGTGTGTGTGTGTGTGTGTGTGTGTGTATAACGGTATACATATATATATATGTGTATATATATATATATATATATATATATATATATATATAATGTGTATACATATGTATATATGATGCGTACACACACATACACATATGTATAATACGTGTATATGTACATATACATATACATATGTAATGTGTATGTATAGTATATATATATATTTAATGTATATACTTATAATGTGTGCATGTGGTCGAATTGAGTTGAAAATTTGCACACCTATGTTAAAAGTGCTGGTTAGTTTGCATGGCATCTTTGAATTTGCTCAATTGAAAAGCGTGGCCTCAAGGGCAAAATTCCTCATCTTTTAAAATGTGGCCCGAGTAGACCCGAATGAAATCGGGTTATAATACCGAAACAAGTAAAACAATGATAAACTATTTTAATCCCGAGCAAGGCCGGGTATCTCTGCTATTCTAATATATATTTGTGAAAAGGGCGGTCGTTGTCTCACATTCAGTTGTGCAGGCAAAAGTGTTAGTAAATGTGGTCGGATTGAGCTGATAAGTTGCACACCTATTGAATTCCTCAACAGCCAACTACCTCCCGGACTTCCACCTTATGACCTTAGACTGAAGGCTGGTGTTCCAGTTATGTTACTGAGAAACGGTAGGCGTCTGATGATCGAAACAATTGGGACCTTAATTCTGACGACAACCATTCTGAGCGGACAGTCTGCTGGCGTGACAAAGTTATTAACCCCCATGAGCCTTAGTCCCTCTGCCGTGCCATTTGAATTTACGCGACGGCAGTTTCCCGTAAAAGTATGCTTTGCAATGAGCATCAACAAAGCACAGGGACAGTCGTTACAAGTAGTTGGCCTAAATCTGACGCAGCAGGTATTTACCCACGGTCAGCTATACATCGGATGTTCCCGTGTCGGCAGTCCACACAATCTCTTCATTTGGGGTAATCAGGACAACACCTGTTGGTGTCTTACTATTTTTGTTAAGGAATAATAAAACTGTATTTACAACAGTACAGATTAATCGACCAGGTTAATGTAAACAGAAAGAAGCCCGTTGTATATATACATATGTGTGTGTGTGTGTGTGTGTGTGTGTGTGTGTGTGTGTGTCTTTGCGTCTGTTCCGCCATCACTGCTTCACAACCGGTGTTGGTGTGTTTATATCCCCGTAAATTAGCGGCTCGACAAAAGTGACTGATAGAATAGGTACTAGGCTTACAAAGAATAAGTCCTGGGGTCGATTTGTTTGGCTAGAACCCTTCAAGGCGGTGCTCTAGCATGGCCACAGTCGAATGACTGAAACAAGTTAAAGAATAAAAGAATAAAAGAATATACTATCAAATTCGTGTTGATTAGAACTTGAAATATCGATGGACGGCTAATTCATTCCGTGAATTACTCTTCGCCTTAAGTTTTTATGTGAAAAAAACCCCAAAAAACCGAAATCCTCAATAATCAATACCCTAAACAGTAAATGTTCCGTTACAATTCTTAATCCTAATCAAAGATACACACACAAACACGTTTATTTTGGATTACTTTTTTAAAACGATCTGCTACATTTTTGAAAAATATTTCTCCACCCATTTATGAAACTGAACTCTCAGCCTTAACTATAAGCACCATTCAATAAACTGGTTTGCATGCGATTCAAGCTTGCCCAACTGCGTTTCCAATCTCGTTCGCAGTCACGCTGCTTAATTCAGTTAGAGTACTGATATTCGGATTAATGCTAGGATTAGGATTAAGGAGATAGTCAAATGGATTCACTAAGACAATCAATAGGCGATGTTTCAGATCGATTGTACTATACTATTTGTGACTTCGAATTCCCTATTTTGAATTTGAGTTTAATTTGTTTTTAAAAGTTCAGTTGACACAAAGACTATTTCAGCAAGTCTATCATCTCCACCACCACCACTACCACCAGAAATTCGCATTGGATCGTGAACATACATACGATTGAGCATGGGTATATATTTGCTTGTATGTGTATATTCGTGCGTGCATGAACATATATATGTAAGTGTATGAATATGTTGGTACATGCAATGTACATGCGGATGTATTTGTATGTGGTATAGACACGTATGAGCTGAACTCAACACTTTTCCTGGTATCCTGAATGTTAAGATATGTTGATTCAAACGAATCCTTCAATGAATAAAAAATGTGTGTGGGTGTCTTTGTGTTTGTCTCTCTCCAGTGCTTGACAAGCAGTGTCGGTGTGCTTACGTCGCCGTAACTAAGCGGTTCGGCAAAAGCTAGCGATAGAATAAGTTGTTGTTGGCACTCCGTCGCTTACGACGTCGAGGGTTCCAGTTGATCCGATCAACGGAACAGCCTGCTCGTGAAATTAACGTGCAAGTGGCTGAGCACTCCACAGACACGTGTACTCTTAACGTAGTTCTCGGGGAGATTCAGCGTGACACAGTGTGGACAAGGCTGAACCTTTGAATTACAGGCACAACAGAGACAGGAAGAAAGAGTGAGAGAAAGTTGTGGTGGAAGAGTACAGCAGGGTTCGCCACCATCCCCTGCCGGAGCCTCGTAGAGCTTTAGGTGTTTTCGCTCAATAAACACTCACAACGCTCGGTCTGGGAATCGAAACCCCGATCCTATGACCGCGAGTCCGCTGCCCTAACCACTAGGCCATTGCGCCTCCACAATATAGAATAAGTACCAGGCTTTAAAAGAAAAATACTGGGGTTCGATTCATTCGACTGAAAATCTTTCAAGGCGATGCCCCAGTATGGCCGCAGTCTAATGACTTCTAAACACCGCTAATAAACCATTTTGTTACAAGCAGCACAAGACCTGAAAATTTGGAGGATGGAGAGTGTCGATTACATCGATCCTAGGATCAACTGGTACTTATTTCATCGACCTCGAATGGGATGAAAGACAAAGTCGGCTTCGGTGGCATTTGAACTCAGAACGTAAAGTGCCGGAACAAATTCCGCTGAACTAGCACATCTATTAGCTACCGCTTCACTAACAATAGCATCGCCAACATCATCACATCATCGCTACCATCAACATTTGTATGAAGATGAAAACTATTAAGGTTTACGACAACCACCTCCGCCTCAACTATCAACACTTACACCAACAGTACCGACAACATCGTCATCACCACCACTACCACCGCCGCCGCCACTGCCGCCACCGCCACCGCATCGGCAAGCTATGCATCCTCATTCCCCAAAACAAACATGATCACTAGTACCAGCACCCCAACCACAAGAACGCTTGGTATGAGCCCCCATACTGACCATCATCCTCACGACCACGTCATCAAGTGTAGGTCCATCATTGTCTTCAACAAGCCTTAACATCAGTGTCCCTACCATGGCAGTCATTATAAACACCTTTATCGTAGTGTCATCGACCATTGTTGCCAACATAATCATCCTCAAGACAAGAACACCAATATCAACATCAACACGACTCCTTCCACCTGTGGTTTTCTCACTTACAAATCGAAACCCACCCCCATCCAACACCAGGCAACAAACAACAGCAAACCAACATCAGATGCGAACAAACAATTTTTGTTTACATCCGACGTCTCGCAACAAAAATCAATACTGGCTCAAATTTCTATCGAATATCTGTAGAGATAACCTTAACAAGTGATGTAAAACGCACTGCTAACACAGTAGGACACGTTTAATATTCTTTATAGTATATTATGGTTGGAGGCACAATGGCCCAGTGGTTAGAGTAGCGGACTCTCGGTCGGAGGATCGCGGTTTCGATTCCCAGACCGGGCGTTGTGTGTGTTTATTGAGCGAAAACACATAAAGCTCCACGAGGCTCCGCCCCAACTTTCTCTCACTCTTTCTTCCTGTTTCTTGAGTAAAGCTGCGATGGACTGGCGTCCCATCCAGCTGGGTGGGGGGAGGACACACATGCGCCATAGAAACCGGGAAACCGGACCCATGAACCTGGCTAGGCTTTAAAAAGGGCGCATAAATAAAATATTATGGTTGCAAGTCATTAATATTTTCAAATTGTGGCACAACGCCAGCGATTTTAGCTGGATGCGGGGGTAGTCGGTTACATCGGAAAGCTCGGTAGGTGTTGAACTCAGAGCACAAAGAGCGAGAAGAAATGCCGCAAAGCTTTTTGTTCGTCGCGCTAACCATTCTACCAGCAGCTCGCAACAACATCGTTAACAACAACACAAATACGTAAATGTTCAAACAGTTGCAAGTAAGCAGAATATCAGCAGGGAAAATTATAGAAACAACACAGAGGAAGAATATTTGTAACTACAGCAATTACGCCGTTAGATCGATAACAACGGCTGCAACAACAACAACAACAACAACTACTACTACTACTACTACTACTACTACTACTACTACTATTACTGTTGCTGCTGCTGCTGCAATAAGGCCAAAAAGGCCAACAATCTATAACTTAGAAAACGCCCGACACCGACGTGAAACTATAATGAAATTAAAGCGAACCGATTGATGTTGTAACTGGTTGTGAAAAGATGAAAGCATCTCCGAAATAAGTGAAATTAGGGTCATGCTTTGGTCTGTTGTGGGAACTGACCCCTGTGGTCTTAAATGTCACCAGTTCATGTCTGGTCAATACGGTATTGATCGATCACATAGAAAGATTATATCGTTGGAAATAAAATAACACCCTAACGTTTTCCATTTGGATTATAACGCTAGGTGAAGGTACAAACAAAAATTTATTATAAAATCTGAGCGGTTCGAATTTGTTGAATATGTGTGAAGTGTTAAATGTGATTATGGGGTGTTCATGCGTTTCACAAAAGTCTTAGTCACTTCATTTTCTAGCGTCGGTGATATGATATTCTTTATTGTTATTCTTTTACCTGTTTCAGGCATATGACTGCGGCCATGCTGGAGCATGGCCTTGAAGGGTTTTTATTCTTTTAGTCGAACACATCGACCCCAGGACTTATTTCTTAAGTCTAGTACTTATTTTATCGGTCTCGAATACCGAACCGCTATGTTAGGTGAATGTAAACACACCAGCACGTGTTGCCAAACAGTGATGGGTGGTGGGGGACAAAAACAGGCACAAAGACACACATATTTACAAGATACACACACACACACACACACACACACACACACACACACACACACACATATATATATATATATATATATATATATATATATATATATATATATATATATATATACGACGGACTTCTTTCTGTTTCTATCTATCAAATCCAGTCACAAAACTTTGGTCAGCCCGAGACTATATTAGAAGACACATGCCCAAGGTGGGACTGAAACCTGAACCATGTGATTGGGAAACAAGCTCCTTACCACACAACCACTCCTGCGCCTATATGGCAACTTTTGTGCAAATTATGGAGTCGGGTTATGAAGGTAATTTTCTTTTTGTTTTACTTGTTTCAGTCATTAGGCTGAACGTAAACACACTAACACCAGTTGTTAAGCGATGCGAGAGTGGGGACAGAGACAAATAAAAAAACAAGCACACGCACACATACACAAAGACACGCACATATTGTGTGTGTGTGTATACGACGGGCTTCTTTCAGTTTCCGTCTATCAAACCCACTCAACAAGGTTTGGTCGGCCCGAGGCTATAGCAGAAGACACATGCCCAAGGTGCCATGCAGTGGGATTGAACTCGGGTCCATCCACGTGGTTGAGAAGCAAACGTCACACCAAACAGCCATGCCTGTGTCTGTAACTCAGTATTGAGTATCGTAGCGATATTTTCATGAAAGCCCGATGCCCAAGATATGTGGTCCCCTCATTTTGTGTTTTTTACTGGTACTGCATTGCCCTTTACACCTACACCCCTTAAAATAGCTGCTCTCCACACTCCACTCAGCCACTCAACCAAACTAAATGTAAGATGAGATCAGCTAGTCTAATCATTCTCTCTTCTTCTCTCTACCTCTAGTTCTCTCTCTTTCTCTCTCTCTCTCCCTCTCTCACTCCACTCACACACACACACACACACACACACACATATATATATAAAGACAGAATGGACTAAATAGACGAGGAAGAGACACGTGGGATGGAAGTGTCGCTGAAGAGGTCACAGGTGTGTGACGAAAGATTTAAAGACAATGGACATATGATAAATTAAGAGGAATAATAGACAAGTGAAGAACGAATATATAGTGTGCGTGTGTATTTATTTGGCAAGACAAAAATGGCCGTCCCGAAGAATAATAATATAACAATATCAAGAGGCATATCAAGGAAGGATGGTAGCTCTTTTCCAGCTAGCTAGCAAATAACTTAAAGCATGAGAGAAAGAGTTCCAAAGATAAGGGCTGCTGTTGCTGTCGATGTTATTGTTGTTTAGCCTCTGTCGTAGTCAAGACATTAATCTATATCTGGAGACGAGCTACCTGCTAGGGAGTCGATGAATTTTGAGAAGTGTAGATCTCTCTCTCTCTCTCTCTCTCTCTCTCTCTCTCTCTCTTTCTCTCTCTCTCTCTCTCTCTCTCTCTCTCTTTCATTTTCTCTCTATCTTGTCTCAAGCCCAGCA
>NC_142932.1:84392014-84399514 GCF_046866305.1 Octopus bimaculoides
TATATATATATATATATATATATATATATATATATATATATATATATATATATATATATATATATATATATATATATATATATATATATATATATATATATATATATATATATATATATATATATATATATATATATATATATATATATATATATATATATATATATATATATATATATATATATATATATATATATATATATATATATATATATATATATATATATATATATATATATATATATATATGTTTGTAGCCAGTGGAGGCGCAATGGCCCATTGGTTAGGGCAGCGGACTCGCGGTCGGAGGATCGCGGTTTCGATTCCCAGACCGGGCGTTGTGAGTGTTTATTGAGCGAAAGCGCCTAAAGTTCCACGAGGCTCCGGCAGGGGATGGTGGCAAACCCTGCTGTGTTCTTTCACCACAACTTTCTCTCACTCTTTCTTCCTGTTTCTGTTGTACCTGTATTTCAAAAGGCCAGCCTTGTCACTATGTGTCACGCTGAATCTCCCCGAGAACTACGTTAAGGGTACCCGTGTCTGTGGAGTTCTCAGTCACTTACACGTTAATTTCACAAGCAGGCTGTTCCGTTGATCGGATCAACTGGAACCCTCGTCGTCGTAACCGACGGAGGGCCAACAGCAACATGTTTGTAGCCACAGTACGGCTAAATAGTGTAAGGCGGCGAGCTGGCAAAAACGTTAGCACGCCAGGCGAAATACTTAGTAGTATTTCGTCTGTCTACGTTCTGAGTTCAAATTTCGCCGAAGTCGACCTTGCTGTTCATCCTTTCGGGGTCGATAGACTTAGTACCAGTTGCGTACTGGAGTCGATCTAATCAACTGGCCCCCTCCCCCCAAATTTCGGGCCATGTGTCTAGAGTAGAAAATAATGAGTATGACTACATAGTTAAGAAGCAATCTTTGCAAATACGACGTCCCGGGTTCAATCCTATTTCGTGGCATCTTGGGCAAATATTGTTTTGCATTCTCGGTCCGAAACTACAATTTGAGTAGAGTAAATCTTTATAAAAGGCTGATGGATAGACTGTACACGCAATTCAAAAGGAACGGCTTTGTCTCTCTCAGACGCACTGTGATATTGATTCTATCTGAGAATTACTTGAAGGGGTACACTCCATTATTGGAGTGATACTAACATGTATATATGTGTTTTAGATTATCATAGTATATAAATGTGTGTGTGTGCGTGTGAAAGCGCATGACTCAGAAGTTAGCGGCACGGACTCACAATTATGAGGTAGTGAGTTTGATTCCCACACCGGGCTGTGTGTCTCGAGCAAGATATTTTATTTCACGTTGCTCTAGTTTACTCTGCTGGAGAAATGAGCTGTGACGTCACTGGTGCCAAGTTGTATGGGTCTTTATCTTCCTCTTCGACAACATCAGTGGCGTAGAGAGGGAAGGCTGGTATGTATGGGCCACTGCTGGTCTTCCATAAACAACCTTGCCCGAACTTGTGCCTGGGAGGGTAACTTTCTATGTGCAATCCCATTGTATTCCCTTCTGATCTTGTGCCCTCCCTTCGAAAAATTCCTGGGACCACGCCTGATATATATAGGCAAAGTTAAGTCTCCTTTCGGTCATGAATGACCGAAAGGAGACTTTAATTTTACCTACAAATATCAGGCGCGGTCCCAGGAATTTTTCGAATGGAGGGTACAAGGTAGAAGGGAATACAATTCTAGGAGAAAAGGGCCAATATTTAGAAGTCCATCTCTCTCTCTCTCTATATATATATATATATATAAAATTAATTGTTTCAGTCGTTACATTGCAGCCATCCTGGGGCATCACTTTGAAGTATATAGTCGAAAAGATCAAAGTCAGTTTAGTTATTATTCTACAGGCTTAATACAGGCGAACTGGCAGAAACGTTAGCACGCCGGGCGAAATGCTTAGCGGTATTTCGTCCGTCTTTATGTTCTGAGTTCAAATTCCGCCGAGGTCGACTTTGCTTTTCATCCTTTCAGGGTCGATAAATTAAGTACCAGTTGCTTACTGAGGCCGATGTAATCGACTGGTACCCCACCTCAAAAATTTCGGGCCTTGTGCCTAGAGTAGAAAAGATTATTCTACAGGTTTCTTCCTCCTTCTTTTTTTTTTTTTTGCCAAGCCACAGATTTCAGCAACACCAGTTGACAAGTGATGGAGTGGGGGGGGGGGGACAAACACAAATACAAACACTCACACACACATGTAAAAATATATATAAGACGGGCTACCACACAGTTTCCGTCAACAAAATTCACTTGCATCACATTGGTCAACCTAGGGCAAAAGTAGAAGATACTTGCTTATAGTGCCATGGTGGGAGATGTTCATATAAAAACAATTCATCCATTTCGTTTTCCCATTGAATGTCACTGCTGGTAGACTTGCCATGTCTTTTAGCATCACTCAGCTGTGTGACATTCCATTTATAAGTCTTTAAATTATGATTTGAGAAATATTTGACAGCTATTTTCAGCAGGGCGCCGGTGTGGTTTGTGATAAGGAGTTTGTTTTCCAACTATATGTATCTGGGTTCACTCAAGCTGTGTGGTACGTTGGACAAATGTCTTCTACTTTAACCTGAAACCAATTGAAACTTGGCGAGCGGTTTCGGTAGACGGAATCTGAAAGAAGCCTTGTCGTATTTACACACACACACACACAGATATATATTATGGACTGCACTTTCTCAACGAATATGTTTTGCTTGTTGGCCGCTTCGCTGCGTTATAGCGCTTTGGGAACGACTCCTTTATCTAGCACTGTGTTTTAGAACACCTGAAAGTCATAGAGAGACGAGATAACTCGCGTTAGATCCCATTCAGGAGAGACGGATACCGATATTTCGTCATTTTTGTGGCTTATCAACAGCACGTACCTGAATCGAAAATCGAATCGGGTATGCACTGAATCGCCATACAAGTAGTGTAAGACCCATTTGGTGGTGTGCCTCGGTGATAATTACGTAATGTTAAATTCAATTACGAATTAAAAGCAGCGCTAGTGTTGTAAGCATTATCGACTGAACATACTCAACACACACGAACGTACGCACGCGCACACACACGCACACACACACACACACACAAGTATGCACACACACACACGCACAGACATATATGTATGTTATTGTTCAGTTTTATTTCAAAATTTGTTGCCAATAGAGAAAGAGCCGGTTTCTAACCTAGATCCAAGGCTCTTTCAGTGGAATTTCAATATCAACAACAGAGTATTTTTCTATGTACGTATTATGTATGTATGTATGTATGTATGTGTGTACAGATTTGTATTTTTTGCTTTATGTATGTATTCTCATGCATATAGTTGCATATCTAGACATGCTCATATATATTTAAAATGATAAACTTCTGGAAAGTTTTACAAATTTTTACAGTTCCTGTGATTGATTGGATCAGTAGTTTTCGAATTAGATTTCTCCTTTCTGGTTTTGAGAAGCCTAATTTTTCAAGATTGGTATTTAGGCAGTGTGTTACATATCTGAGGACCCCAATAATTACAGGTATGTATGTATGTATGTATGTATGTACCTATGTATGTATGTATGTGTGTATGTATGTATGTAGCTGTGTGTCTGTCTTTGTCTCCTATCGCGGCTTGTCAACCACCGTTTACGTCACCGTAATCTGGCAGTTCGACAAAATGGACCGATAGTACAAGAACTAAGTTTAAAAATAAAAGTACTATGGTCGATTCGTTCAACTAAAATTATTCAAGGCGATGCCCCAGCATGGCTTCTAGCTAACGAGTGAAACGAGATAAAAGAGAAAAATAAGTCTTTTAGCGATTGCCTTTAGACTCTCCGTCAGTGGTCCGAACTCTACATGTCTTACGTCTCAAATGTATACGAACATGTCATATAGAGGTGTCGGAGGATTTCTGTATGTCTTTTGTTGGAATGTTCATCTAACAGCTTTCAGATATGTGTGTACGTGTGTATATTATGTTGGTGTTGTACATGGAGGCGCACGCGTATCTCTGTATGTACGTGTTTATGCTTACGAATGGAATGCGCGTCCTCGTATGCGTATGTGTACACGTGTGTGCGTGCGTGTGTGTGCGTGAGTTTGTGTGTTTGTCTGATGTGGTCTTGTGTAATGTGTGATGAAGTGTGTGCGTGTGTGTGTGAATGTGTGATGAGGTGTATGCGTGTGTGTGTGAATGTGTGCATGTGTGTGCGTGTGTGTGTGTGTGCACGCGAGTATATATGTTTGTATGTTTGTGCTTAAGAATCACGTGAAAGAATCATATTTGAATTGTATGACAGATATCGCTCTAATATGTATTTGAGTGTTTATGTGAGCGTGCTTGTGTTAGTGTGTATATGTGTGTATTACGCCCGCAGATGTGTGAGAGAATGCGTGTGCGTGTGTGTGTGTGTGTGTGTGTGTGTGTGTCTGTGTGTCTGTGTGTGAGTGCGTGCGCATTTAGGTGTGTAAATATGTATTCATTCATGTATATAACCACACATCGTATACATTCTTATCGAACAACCACGAAATCCCAAGCATACTCAAACTTACCAAGTTCATGTTGACAAATTTTTTTTTCCTAACACTCGCACACATTCCCAGACAAGCCGCCTCCTCTACGATATGTTTTGCTATACAAAACCCCCCCACCGCCCTCCGTCCTGTATCCCATCCTCCGTGCGGGAATGAGCAATGCAAATCAATTCCAATTATAGCGTTCATTAATCAGATGTATAATGTTAGACAAGGCTTGGACCTCTGTCGACTTGATGTTATCGAAGGCATCTGAGATATGAGAATGTATATGTAATATTTCGAAGCCGGCATGTATGTAGATACGTGCGTATATACAATACGCAGTCATAAATATACATAAGCACCGGGTCATTAGAATGTCCCCATGGGTGTTCCCTAAAGAGAAAACGAAAACTCGATTGACATTCAGTCAATCAGGGAACGGTAGAAATATGTAAGCAACAAAATAATAATAATGATAAAAATAGTAGTAGTAGTAGTAGTAGTAGTAGTAGTAGTAGTAGTAGTAGTAGTAGTGACAATGGTGATGATGATGAGGAGGAGGAGGAGGAAGAGGAGGAGGAAGAGGAGGAGGAGGAGGACGATGATGATGATGATGATGATGATGATGATGATGATGATGATGATGATGATGATGATGATGATCCTTTCTGTTATATGCACAAGTCCGGAAATCTTTTTAGCAGAGGTGGGGGCTTGTCGATTACACTGACCCCAGAGCTCGCCTTGGTACTTATCTCACCGACCCCGAAAGGATGAAAGGCAAAGCAGACCTGCGCAAAATTTTAACTCAGTACGTAATGATTCGGAAGGAATGCCGTTAAGCATTTGGTCCGCAGCACCTAAGTAGTAGTAGTAGTAGTAGTAGTAGTAGTAGTAGTAGTAGTAGTAGTAGTAGTAGTAGTAGTATCTAATAATAATAATAATAATAAATATTCTGCTTAATACCACAGATTTGCTTGTCAGTTGCTTGACCTTAAGCAGCTGAGCATGACCCTTAGTGGTTGACGATATGTGCATCTCTGATCATGAGCAGAAGTAGTGGAGGAGCATCATGGCCATGTGTCGAGAGGAATTCTTTGGGGTTTGAATAATTCACCTTAGGAACCATTGGTACTTTGCTCAACATCCTTAAACAAACCTTATTCGGGGACCTTTTGAGATGGATGGGCTACTCGACCTGAAGAAAATTCTAACTGGACCTCACCTGCGTTGTCATGCGCTGTTTATCTTGATATGAGATCACCATGTCGCCCACATATGGTTGTGATGCATGTGCCTGGTGTACCCTTATCAGACGGGTAGTCATGATGGGTATAATGGGCTTCGTATATTTTACCCCAGTGTCACTTTAATGGCAAGGACTGCTCTCTCACTCAATAATAATAATAATAATAATAGAGGGAGAAAACGTATTGATTCTCTGGGACTTCCCCGTACATACCGACAAAACTATAAAAGCTAATAAACCGGATATTATTATTAAAGATCAGACAAAGAAGATGTGTTTATTAATTGACATGAGTATTCCATGCGATCATAATATAGCGGCGAAAGAATTTGACAAGATCAGTAAATATAAAGACTTGCTAATAGAAATTGAAAAAATGTGGCCCCTCAAGGCGACTACCGTACCAGTGATTGTAGGATCTCTATGAATGATAAAAAAAAGAGGTACTGAAACCTATTTGAAAATGATACCAGGCTTACAATCCCTACAGGAAGTGCAAAACATCGTGTTAACTGAACTCATGTACTGAGAAGAGCATTATCGCTGTGAAAACAACATCCATTCACGAATTTATTTATTTATTAATTTTTTTTTTTAAATACATATTTTACCTGTGAATTTGCGTGTGCAAACTGGGAATGCTTTCGCACTCAATAATAATAATAATAATAATAATAATAATAATAATAATAATAATAATAATAATAATAATAATAATAATAATAATAATAATAATAATAATAATAATAATCCTTTCTACTATAGGCACAAGGCCTGGATTTTGTGGGGAGGGTGACAATCGATCACATCGATCTGAGTACTTATAGTCATAAGCTTTCCAACTGTGATCATCTTGATTTTCTACGTCTTACAGACATAGCGTATCTTAGAGTGCATTGTTTAATGTGTCTTCAATTTTATTCAGATATAGTGCACGTAGGATTTCAGCTTCGGCTTTCTTTTACTGAGGCATAGTGTATCTCATTCTACACTAACCAATTTGTCCTGTCTTTTATTCAAATATAATGTATGCAGGACTACATCGCACATGTCTTGCTTTTTATTCGCTTTTTATTCGCAGCAGCGGTGGTGGTGATTGGATAGCGAAAAGTGTAGTTTTTTATGTCATCTATCATTTAAGCATGCTCAAAAGTGCAATTCCGTGAAATATTCACGCTTATTTGCGTTACAGATATATACAATTTAACTAAAGGCATGCTCATATGTGCAATTCCGTGAAATATTCACGCTTATTTGCGTTACAGATATATACAATTTAACTAAAGGCATGCTCATATGTGCAATTCCGTGAAATATTCACGCTTATTTACGTTACAGATATATACAATTTAAATAAAGGCATGCTCATATGTGCAATTCCGTGAAATATTCACGCTTATTTGCGTTACAGATATATACAATTTAACTAAAGGTTATATATATATATATATACAGGATTTTTTTTTTGTTTATTTATGGGGAAAATATAAAAGATAAGAGTGAAATTTTTATTTTATGAGTGCTGTGTGTTATGAGTGCTATAAAATCGTGCATAAAGTATGTAAAGTTTATATCTATAAAGTGCATTAAGCAATCATTGTATTCCAATTTCTTCCACTTTTCAATGAATAGCAGATGAGCGATTATCCTTCCATACAGACACAACACGGGCTACGCTTTCAGGTTTCTTGGATAAAATTTTCAGAAATAAGTTTACCATTAATTCCG
>NC_142932.1:84404514-84409514 GCF_046866305.1 Octopus bimaculoides
AGTAATTATGCAAAATCTTATCTTGACAACTGTTTCCGGACGATCATAGCACACACACACATATATATATATATATATATATATATATATATATATATATATATATATATATATATATATATATATATATATATATATATATATATATATATATGCATACATATATATAAGCTACTCTTGCGCTTCAAAGACAAACTAACAGACAATCTGAAGCGATGCAAAATTCCCTTTTCTTCCTGGGAAAACAAGGCATCAGAACTCAGGACTCGGCGACAGTCCTGCTTCTCCTCAGTTCAAAGATTTGAGCGAAGTCAATTCCAACATCGGGACCAATTTCATGCAAACATGAAGGCACGTAGGCAAAACGCTGCTCCTCTAAATGGAAACCTTATCTGTCATTGTCGTTTTGTGGCACGAAACAAAGCAAGCCTTGCCGTCCACTCAAGAAAACATAGTAAATGAATCACAAGCATTCGAGCAAATTGAGTTCGCATTCCATTTGCCAAAAGGTTTGCATACCACCAGCTGGCCGCAGGAGACGAATTTATGTTCATAGAACATGATTAACGCTTTGTTTTACTGAACCTCCATTTGTCGCACACGACGAGAGAATACACACACACACATACACAAATATACATATATGTATGTATGTATGTATGTATGTTTGTATATTGAAGCCACTTTGAAACCCATACTGTTAGTCTTTAACTGCGCTTATACATTTGTTTCTTTATTGGTTTTATTGTACCGAGTCAAAAGTTTTGGAATATTTTGGTGCCTTATTTGCTTTATTCGTCAAGTTACAACAGAAGCAGCCCAACATTGAAACTAGAGACCATCGTGTTGCACCACGATACTACCAACATCAGCGGATACCTTCCATGGCTTGGACTGCTTCGGTAACATGATGCACACGCTGCAATCTATGCAAATATTGCGAAACTTTTGATTCGCCTCAATATATTCTATTCGTTTTTGAAGACTATTCATGTTTAGTTATATTCTTTATTTCTCATATCTGTGTATATTCTTTGTTAATGTGTCAATGAAATCAGACTGTGAAATTATGGAAGATGTTCCGTATAGGAAAAGCAGCTGTTATAAAATGTCAGTATGATACTAAGTGTAAGGAATGGTGTTATGGCCAAAATATTACACAATGCAATTCATTGAAGGATAATTATGTTCGTAACTTTATAAACAATATAGAACTGCTGCAGGCGTATTCACATGTATTGTTCTTCTCCAGACCTTCATCAAATGTAGTCATAACAGACTGGTCTTGGTGAAAAGGTATAAAAGAAGAAAACATGCACTGTAGTGAAGATCAGGTGTCCAACAGATGTTAACATAAGGCTAAAATATTCTGAGAAGTAAAATCATCTGTACTTAACGAATGAGATATCTATAGATGCTACATCTTGAGCATAGCTTTTCATTTATATCTGTAAATATCGGAGCACTAATCTCCCAACATCAAACTTGAGAAGCTGAGCTTCACGAAAGTAACAAAGACACAGGTTCAATAAAGTATTGCTATTGCAATCCATTAATAGTGTAAATATGTAAAACATTACAGAGTTTTAGTACACACAGATATGCATATGCTAACATAATTATATGTACACAGAGATATGTTAAAAGTTATAAACCCATACATGCAATGGTGTATAAACTTTTGTATACAAATTGATATATGGCATAGCATGCATGAATGTACACATAAATGTGAAAATATATCCGTCCACGCAATAGTATACATGCATGCACACACTCATGTGAGCAGATGCTTATATCCACAAATACACATACATGCACAAATACACATATACACACGCGTACATAGACACGTTTATTCATTCATACACACACAGATACATACATACAAATGTCGCCCATATCATCAGCAGCAGCCCCCAAATGTCTACGACGTACTACCTACCCCTGAGGCATGATATATTTGAAAAGACTCTTTATAATGCTATCTGCAGGAACGATTGCCCTTGACGCATACATCAAAGCATGTCAGAACCAGCATGTACCTACACTTTAAAAACAAAGAATATTAGTAAAACACTTCAACAAAAGCAGCAATTCGGTGCAAACATAGAAGACTTGCTATTGTTCTGTGGGACATGGTAAAAAAATCATGCACTGTTGTAGAGGTCAACTGCCCAGCGGATACGAATGCACCATCAAGTGTCTAGGAAAAAGAGAACGTATACGGTGAATTACTGCGGAACTTACGACTTTTGTACCCTGACTATAAATTTTCTTTTATACTTATCATCATAGGTGCATTAGGCTACGCATGTACAAATTTACATAAATATCAGGTTTTTCGAAGAAATAGTAAAAGAAACTGACGCGAATTCTTTAAATCTAATGTATTTGCGGCACAGTGAAGATCTGTAAAACATTCCAGAGTTTATCCAGCTGAGATCCTTTAGATAAAAAGATGCACGCACGTAATTGTGTGCATTTACAGTTCAACCAACATACCATTTCAACCACATATTTACAATCACTAGCAATCTCAACTCAAAACGTCTTGTCGCTTTGTTAGCGACCGGCTTGAACTTTCCTCAGAAAAACTTAAATAAAACTCAAAGAAATACATACATACATACATACATACATACATACATACAAATCAAACCGATTCTTTCTCTGTTGGCTAGGAAAATGTAGTGAGGAGAATTATGACTCCCCCTTGCGAGAGATAGACTGGTCCGAGTAAAGTATAAATAGTAACGATCCGAGTGAGTTCCTATTTCAGAGTTCGGAGTCAAGTGAAGTTCGTGTTCGCAGTGAAGTCGCAAGGTGTTGTTTGGTTAGTTCGCAAGGAATATTCATTGTTGGTTCCTAAAGAGATTTGTTAGTTCGTTACATTGTTTTTACTTATGTCTGGTTATCTTGTCTATTGTACGTAACACATATACGCTACAACATCAATGGTTTCGAAGCTCATGTAGGTTATTTAACATTGTGTTGGTGATACAACTTGTTAAATAATGCAAGACCTATTAGCTTCCATTGTAAAGTTGCAAAAGCAACAACAAGAGCAGCAACAGGAGATGCAGAAGCAACTATTACAGCAAGAACTACAACAACTGCAATTACTGGATATTCAAAGAAGTCCAAAAATGAGGTAAGTTCGTTTTCGCCAGACGGCGTTTCGAACTCGATTAATGAATTCAGCTATAACCCAGAGATGGGTATAACTTTTGCATCATACTGCAGAAGGTCCGACGAGATTTTTTAAAAAGATTGCAAATCATGGTCGGACGAACAAAAGTGAGATCACTATTGCGAAAATTAGCTCCGTTAGGGCATGAACGTCACTGTAATTTCATATTGCACAAAAACTCAATGAAATTTGTTTTAAAGAATCAATAGAATTACTGTCTAACATATTCGGTGATAAAACTTCTCTATTTAACACACGAATGGGGTGTTGGAACATAACGAAAAAAGAGAATGATGATTTTATCACATACGCAAGAACAGTCAACAGGGTTTGTGAAAGTTTTAAACTCAAAGAACTTACACTTTTGTCTTATTTTCGTACAAGGCCTTACAGCAAGCGAAGATACATAAGTTCAGGCAATAATTCTTTCTAAATTGGAACAAGCGAACCAAGATCTAACCATACAGTCATTAGCAGAAGAATGCCAAAGGATGGTAAACCTGATACACGCTGTAGAGAAAATTCAAAGAAGGATTCCTCAAAAATATAAATACGCCGACCGGAAAAGTACAACCAAAAAAGAGCACCACGTCCTAATCCATGTTATGGATGTGGGGGCATACATTTCAGAAAAGACAGTCCATTTGAAAATCAAAAATGTCACAGTTGCAAAAGAATTTGTGACAAGAATTCACATTGCAGAACAAAATTACAAGGGTCAAATTTTAAAAATCCTAGAGCACTCTCAGCAGAAACAAAATTCGACTCCCAAATAAGAAAATTCGAACAAATAATTCGTCTGACGAGTTAAAGAGAAAATTTTTTTAATGTTTCCGCAAGTACTCTCGGACAAACTAGGTCTATGACCAAAGACTGAGAGCCCATGGTCCAGGATAAATGTGGACTACGCTGGACCAGTGAACGGTGCATACTACCTAATCGTTGTGGATAGCTATACAAAGTGGCCAGAGATATACAAATGTAAGAAACCTACAGCAAAGACAACAATAAAGTTCCTACTCGAGTTATTTGCTCGATACGGTATTCCAGACAGGTTAGTTTCAGATAATAGAACACAATTCACAGGATATAAATTAAGAATTTCTGCAAAATACATGCCATAAAGCACATCTTTACACTGCCCTACCACGCGAGATCAAATGGACAGGCGGAAAGATTTGTCGACACGTTCAAAAGAGCTCTAAGAAAAGCTAGGAGCAAGATAGATAATGACGAGGCACTAGCGAAATTTTTGAGAGTATATAGAATAACGCCAAATTAAAACACAAATTCAGGAAAGTCACTAGCAGAGTTAATGTTTGCGCGTAAAATAAAATCGATCTTCGATAAATTATAACCAGGAAAAAATACATTTAAAGGAAACAAAAAAATACATTTGAAGAAAATACAAAATATATTACAAGACATTTCGAAGTACGAGGTAAAGTTCATTTTAAAAATTACAAAAAGAAGGTTGAGGAGGATGGTTGGGTAATCAAAAGATTAGGTAACATGATGTATTTAATTAAAGGACAACGTTCGGAATATAAGAGACGCCTTAAACAATTAAAAATGAGACATACAGAAGAATGAAGGGTAATACTAATGGAAGCCTTCTATGATATGTTTGAAGTGCCAGCACCAAGTGATATTGAACCCCGTAGAACTAGCTTCAAAAACGAAAACAGGCTGAATATCTGGAAATAATACCTAAACGGAAAAGATAATAAATTTTCAAAAAACAAAAATCCACACAAAAAAAACAGGATTGCTAACAAGAGTGCTTAGTACAACGAAAAGAAAAAAT
>NC_142932.1:84424514-84427014 GCF_046866305.1 Octopus bimaculoides
TTCAGGTTACACTGCGGCACACCTAACATGGTCTCGTGTTACACCAATATGCCGAAGCATACCTGTTGCGGAGCACTGTTCTAGACAAACCAATGTACAATGTGATATATTTACTGAATGATTATTCGATCCCTACTTCAACATACACCTTTAAATCTATGCCTTACTCATAAAGTAATAATAGTTTCAGATATGATTTAAATAATGGTTTCTGTGGAATTAGTATTCGGAGCGTAAAGCCGAAAGAAATGACGCGAAGCAACTTGTACGGGGCGGTAATGATTCTTTTCTACTCTAGGCACAAGGCCCGAAATTTTGGGGGTGGGGGCCAGTCGATTAGATCGACCCCAGGACGCAACTGGTACTTAATTTATCGACCCCGAAAGGATGAAAGGCAAAGTCAACCTCGGCGGAATTTGAATTCAGAACGTAAAGACAGACGAAGCACCGCTAAGCATTTCGCCCGGCGTGCTAACGTTTCTTATTTCTTTATTGCCCTCAAGGGGCTAACATAGAGGGGACAAACACGGACAGATAAAGGAATTAAGTCTATTACATCGACCCTAGTGCGTAACTCGTAATTAATTTATCAACCCCGAAAGGATGAAAGGCAAAGCCAACCTCGAAACACCGCTAAGCATTTCGCCTGGCGTGCTAACGTTTCTGCCAGCCCACCACCTTAAATGGTTTCAAGTTTTGGTAAACGACCAGGAATTTTAAAGGAGGGTGTAAATCGGTTACATCAATCCCAGTCCTTAAGTGGTACTTATTTTATCGACCCTTAAAGAAGAAATTTTATCAACTCGCCGACTTCTAATGTGGTATTGTTTCTTGAAAATTATGGGGAGAGTTTTAGTCAGTTATATCGAACTAGGACTCAACTAGTACCTATTTTATCACCCTTGAAAGGATGAAAGACAAAACTGAGTATGGCGGAATTTGAACTCAAAACGTAAAGTGGCAGAAGAATTGCCGCCAAGCATTAATGACTCTACTTGCTCACCGCCTTCTGGTAAGTTAATGATTCTTTTTGCTCACCTGAAATTTGGCGGGGGGTGGTCTAGTCGATTTGATGGATGCTAGTGTTCAGCTGGTAGTTATTTTATCGACCGCTAAAGGAAGAATGAAAGACAAAGTCAACCTCGGTGACATTTGAAATCTGAACGTAATGCCGGAAGAAATGCTGCAAAGCATTTTCCCGACACACTAACGTTTCTACCTGCTTGCTACCTTCTGATAAGGTAATAATTTCCCCGTAAATACATCCGAAATTGTTTCTTGTATCTATCAAAATAACACAATATTAGTCCACGACCAATATTGCTTTTTTGCTTTTTCTTTTTTAAAATTTATCCCTAACCACATAGGTAGATTTCAAAATTCGCTCTTCATTGAATATGCTAATATTATCTTAACTATTAAATAATTACTTTTGATAGAGGGTAGGGATGATTAGAGAGAAATACTCAGTATTTTAGGGAGAGGATCGGGAATTTATGTTCATGCTTCTTTACTCATTAAACAAAGAACCAACTTCAAACGAAATTCAAAGCAGCTTCGTAGAATTGGGTCAGCATGTGCTTAATTCCTCATTTCTCAGTAGTGAATGGTGTTAATGAAAGTTACTGGCCATAAAGTACATATTCTCAGATTGATATTGTGACAATTTAACTTAGCACAAATCAACTCTTTTTCTCCTTTAATATTATGGACATCACATAGTGATTGATTTGTTGTTTTTATTTGTTGTGATGGTCGTTGTTGCCTCCATTTTTTTAGTCATATTTGTATACATATTTTTGTTTATTTGTTTTTCCTTATTTTTATTGACCTCGTTTCTATAAGTGTCACACGTGCACTCGTTCAACCCTGGATTTGTTTTGATGGGTAGGGGAAAAGGGGATTCGCTTTTAAGTATGACAGTCATACCACTATACACACAGAGATATACCTAAACACAAACATACATATATAGATATATAAGTTTATTCATTAGTTTTGTTGAAAAATATTCGAACAAGTTCCAATTGAATTACTAAACACGTGTTATAGTATCAATCTTTAATACTAGGTAGAGCTGATAGTTTCTTTATTCTTATTAGTAGATTATTTGCAATGCAACATGGTTAAATATATGCCTAACTGACTAACTAGGGTCTCGTAGGATTATAGTGTGCGTTGAAATACTGGAAAAGATGGAGGGTAAACAAAGCGAAATAAAAGAGCGTTTTTGCTCTGTTGCTTAACAAAAAAGCTTACCGATATTATTGGAACTAAACACGAAACAATACCTTCAAAGTGATAAATATGTATGTACTAAAAACAATGCCGAAAACAGTAACTGTAAGACAAACGAAAACACAGACACAAACAGACACTGACTCACGCAGATATACACGCTCTTATATACATACATATGCGTGTATTTATACGCATGATTTAATGTTGTTATGTGTATATCATTAGGATATGCTCTACATATTTCCAATGCAGCTTCGTA
>NC_142932.1:84442014-84447014 GCF_046866305.1 Octopus bimaculoides
GTTCTCGGGGATATTCAGCGTGACACAGTGTGACAAGGCTGAACCGTTGAATTACAGACACAACAGAAACAGGAAGTAAGAGTGAGAGAAAGTTTTCTAAGCCCTGAAAAAGAACTCGGAAGGTTAGACCTCTGACCAGGTCTTTTCGTGATAACCTTAAAGCCACGAACATTTCAGCACCGCTTCGTATATGAAGTTATTACTGGAGTGATGTGTTGTTTAGCCGGCGAAGAGCAGACTCCTGCTGGAGCCTCGTGGAGCTTTTAGGTGTTTTCGCTCAATAAACACTCACAACGCCCGGTCTGGGAATCGAAACCGCGATCCTATGACCGCGAGTCCGCTATCCTAACCACTGAGCCATTGCGCCTCCACTATGTCCCAGATATATTTGTACTTATCTAAATATTTGTTTGTGGAGGCGCAATGACCCAGTGGTTAGAGCAGCGGACTCGTGGTCGGAGGATCGCAGTTTCGATTCTCAGACCGGGCGTTGCGTGTATTTATTGAGCGAAAACACCTAAAGCTCCACGAGGCTCCGACGGGAGTCATGGCGACCCCTGTTGTACCCTTTTGCCCCAACTTTCTCTCACTTTTTCTTCTTGTTTCTTGAGTAAGGTTGCGATGGACTGGCGTCCCGTCCAGCTGGGGGGAGGAACACATACGCCATAGAAACCGGGCCCATGAGCCTGTACTTATAGTTTTCTGAAACAAAAAGTATCATTCACATATAAACATGTCTCAGCTGATGTAGATTGGAGAGAGTCTGCTCTTCGCCGGCTAAACAACACATCACTCCAGTAATAACTTCATATACGAAGCGGTGCTGAAATGTTCGTGGCTTTAAGGTTATCACGAAAAGACCTGGTCAGAGGTCTAACCTTCCGAGTTCTTTTTCAGGGCTTAGAAAACCTGAAATACCCCTGCAATAAGTGTGTGGATCTGAGTAGGGAATATGTTGAACAAAATTATAAGGAACTGATTCTCCTCTGTTTTCTCTGACCCAAAACCAGGAACTTTTTCAGCACTTCCTCGTACACAGGACAGTCTCTAGAATCCCAGCGGCAACACTCAAAACACCAACAGCGACAGCAATAATACTCATTGCGATATCACAAAATCCGTCACTGTATGATTACAAGCAACAAGTGCAACAAAAAACAAATGAAAACGGCATCAAAATTATTATTATCATTATTATTATTATTATTATTATCATCATCATCCCATCATCATCGTCATCATCATCATCATCATCATCATTATTATTATTATTATTATTATTATTGTTACTACTACTATTTGCAACCAATATAACAGCAACCCACTTCAACAATTACAGCTACAACAACAATTACACCGTCTCTAACAATATTGTAACAAGTTTAACGCTTATGTGTGATTCATTCGTTCCGTTCTTACCATTCCCAACCACAGTTAACACCACCACTACCGACATCGTCATCCTCACCACCATCGCCACCATCACCCCCTCCACCGCCGCCGCCACCATCATTACTAATACAACAAACACCACTCCCTCGGCCTCTAAATCTTATCCAATCTCAGACTACAATTAAGTCGTCCGCCAAATAACTGGTTTTTAATGAAGATTTTAAGAAAATCACCCACACCACATCTCTCTCTCTCCCATCTTTCCTCTCGTTCTCCCTCTCTCTCACTCTCCTTTGCTTCATATCTCTCTTAATCTCTCTCTGTCTCTCTCTCTCTCTCTATCTCTCTATCTATCTATCTATTTCTCTCTCCTCTTTTCTTCATCGTCCCTTCTCTTTCTCTCTCTCTCTCTCTCTCTCTCTCTCTCTTGTTCTTTCTCCCTCTATGTCTCTAAATCTTACTCTTTCTCATTTTCCATCACTCGCTATCTCTCTCTCTCTCTCTTTCTTTCTTTCTTTCTTTCTTTCTTTCTCTTTCTATCTCTTTCTCTTTCTCTCTTTCTCTCTCTGTTCCTTTCTCTCTCTCTCTCAATCTCTCTCTCTATCCCCCACTCTCTCTCTCTCTCTCTCTCTCACACACACACACACACACACACACACACACACACACATACACACACACTTAATATTTATCTTTTTCTCTCTGTTTATATTTTTTCAATTTGTCATTCTACCATCGCTTTTGCCCTTTTCTCACTCGCACGCACTCTCTCTCTCTCTCTCTCTCTCTCTCTCTCTCTCTCCTCTCTCTCTCTCTCTCTGTTTGTTTCTCACTTTCACTTTATTTTCTTCTCTCTATTTCTCTTATTTATTCTATCTCTCTGTCCTGCTACTTCACTCACTCACTCACTCATTGTCGTACCCCCTCATTCTACCACACCCTACAAACTTCACACCCTTTCTCCTTGCGCACCCACACTTTCACACCCTCACACAGCCATAACTTCATTCCTTCACACCACACACTCACTCATACACACACACACACACACACACACACACACACAGAGGCTATTTCGCATTTACACAACCACACACCCTCCCGCAGCATCACTGTGCAGTACCCTTTTCAATCCCATTCCCTCTCTTCCATTCCCTCACATTACCATTCTCCCACTCTCCCACTCGCCCTCACGCTTTCACGCCTTCATTCGGCTCCTCCTTCCCTCACTCTGACACTCACACACACACACTCTTCCTCCCACTTCTTTTCACCTCAATATGAAGATGTTAAAGTGATTTTTCTCTCTAGTCTACATAATCTCGAATGTAATCAAGCAAAAGAGAATTGGCTGCCGTGACTCATGCTACAGCAATCAACAGTTTGAACAAACTTCAATCAGCCACCAGGGTTCAAATATACCCACCTGCCTTTCCACCTTTATGCCTTCCTAACCATCCATCATTTACCCACCTGTGTATACATCGCTCACTTTATTATACACACACACACACTCATAAACACAAACACACACACACAAACAGACACATAGTCTTGATCGCAACTGTCTGACGAAATGAAATGTGAAACTCTGAGTGACAGTTTTTGTGATGTTTTTGCAGCTTTAATAATAAAAAAGAATCATACTACTCTATCTTCAGTACTCAAGCACTATTTTTTCCACCTTGCTTTGCATTTATGTGCTTACTCGTGTGTGTGAGTGTATGTATGTATGTATATACATTATTATGATTGACCGTTGACTGAACACTATTCAATTTTTTTTCTCCGTGTTTTTCTCCTTGTCTCCGTATTCTTTCTGTTGAAGAGCGTAGCTCGAAACGTCAAAGACTTTCCGTATTCCCGAGCGTCATACTAATATATACTTTTGTTATTTACACCACCTGTCCTCGTCTGTTGTTATTATTTGTATATTCTCCCATATATATATATATATATATATATATATATATTCTTTTATTCTTTTAATTAATTCAGTCATTCGATTGTATATAGTATATGTATATATGTATGTACGTATGTATGTACGTATGTATATATATGTATATATATATATATATATATACATACTCTTTTACTCTTTTACTTGTTTCAGTCATTTGATTGTGGCCATCCTGGAGCACCGCCTTTAGTCGAGCAAATCGACCCCAGGACTTATTCTTTGTAAGCATAGTACTTATTCTATCGGTCTATTTTGCCGAACCGCTAAGTTACGGGGACGTAAACACACCACCATCCGTTGTCAAGCGATGTTCGTGGGACAAACACAGACACCCAAACACATACACACACACACACTCACACACATACACAAACACACACACACACACACGCACACACACACACACACACACACATATATATATATATATATATATATATATATATATATATATATATATACATATACATATATATATATACATATATACGACGTGCTTCTTTCAGTTTCCGTCTACCAAATCCTCTCACAAGGCTTTCGTCGGCCCGAGGCTATAGTAGAAGACACTTGCCCAAGGTGTCACGCAGTGGGATTGAACCCGGAACCATGTGGTTGGTAAGCAAGCTACTTACCACACAGCCACTCCTGCGCCTATATATATATATATATATATATATATATATATATATATATATATATATATATATATATATATATAATATATATATATATATATATATATATATATATATATATATATATATATATATATATATATATTACTCTCTCTTTTACTCTTTTACTAGTTTCAGTCATTTGACTGCGGCTATGCTGGAGCACCGCCTTTAGTCGAGCAAATCGACCCCAGAACTTATTCTTTGTAAGCCTAGTACATATTCTATCGGTCCCTTTTGCCGAACCGCTAAGTTACGGGACGTAAACACACCACCATCGGTTGTCAAGCGATGTTGGTGGGACAAACACAGACACACAAACACACACACACACACACATATATATGCATATATACGACAGGCTTCTTTCAGTTTCCGTCTACCAAATCCACTCACAAGGCTTGGTCGGCCCGAGGCTATAGCAGAAGACACTTGCCCAAGGTGCCACGCAGTGGGAATGAACCCGGAACCATGTGGTTGGTAAGCAAGCTACTTACCTCACAACGATATATTTGATTTTAAGCGAAAGAATCTCATAAGTTCCTTTGAGTTTGACCTCAGCTTTTCTTTTACTCCTGGAATAATTTTAGTAGAGGTGTTCTACATTCATTTTAGGTCCACCTTCAGCTTTGCAAAACTGGTAATCTCTTTGATTTCCTTAGCTGCTATATTATGGCCACCTGGTTCTATCGACAATAAAAGATTCGTGCGATTCTTAGATCATTAACATGATGCTCGTTAGCCTATTCTTGATCACTATATCCCTTTCTATACTAAATTCCTGCAGAATTTGAGCACCGTTCTTCTTCATCATTGGTTCTTTTCTTGTGGTCAAACTATTTTTCATGTATTTCTAATCCATAGAGCTTACAGAGGCTCCAGTGGAGCCTCTGTATGAATATAACACACACTATAAAATAGCTTTACATAGCAAGATGTGTGTAAGTACTTTTGTGTGCGTCCTTTGCGCG
>NC_142932.1:84452014-84474514 GCF_046866305.1 Octopus bimaculoides
ATTATTGCACATATATGCATATATGTATATATATATATATATATATATATATATATATATATATATATATATAAGTACCCACACACACAAAGTTGAGTAAATTTACGTGATTTTATGTATACACTCGTGTGTGCATGTGTGTATTTTGTTTTTTGTGTGTCTGTGTTATTATCCTGCATTCCAACACACTTCGAAAAATGTAAGAAAGAAAAATATTTAGGAACAATAAAAAACAGATGCGAATATACGCGCAGATACACATTTACATACATAAATGCATGCATGTATACATTAAAGTACATATGCTTATATACGTACGTATGTATTTACACATGTATATTCTGGTATAATCGTACACTTAGTCATACAATCTCTCTCGTAATCACAGGTGTCTCTATCACCAACTTCCATAAAATAACTACCTTTATGAACGGTGTTCAGTCTACTAATGCATGCGCAACCAATGCCAATCAGAGCTGGATTAACATCAATGGAGGTCCGAAGCACTTATATATATATATATATATATATATATATATATATATATATATATATATATATATATATATATATATATATATATATATATATATATATATATATATATATATATATTGATAGAAAGGACAACAAAAGAAAGAAAGAGACCTCGGTATTATGTAAATAGAAGAATTTACCTGTAAAAATATGGCTACCGAATAAGTGTCACACACACGCACATATATATATATATATATATATATATATATATATATATATGACTGCTATAAAGCAGGAAAGTATACTAGTTCTTATATATTTAATGTCCTTATATATTTAATACTCAATATTTCGTATATTCAATAAGACATTCAATACTTCATTTCATTTTACTATTTATATCATATATGCCATATTCTATATCCCACATTAATTTTATAAGAATATAAATGAAACATAAAAAACAGAGTTGGAACTCTTTTAAATATATTCCTCTATTCACTATCATACAAACCCCTTTTTTATTTTTTTATTTGTATTGATATATATATGTGTGTGTGTGTGTGTGTGTGTGTGTGTGTGTTTGTGTAATTCAAAATATAAACAATAATAAACCATCATAGGTGCAGGAGTGGCTGTGTGGTGTAAGTAGCTTGCTTATCAACCACATGGTTCCGGGTTCAGCCCCACTGCGTGGCACCTTGGGCAAGTATCTTCTACTGTTTCCTCGCACCGACAATAGCCTTGTTTGTGGATTTGGTTGACGGAAACTGAAAGAAGCCCGTCGCATATATATATATATATGTATATATATATATATATATATATATATATATATATATATATATATATATATATATATATATATATATATATATATATATATATATATATATATATATATATATATATATATATATATATATATATATATATATATATATATATATATATATATATATATATATATATATATATATATATATATATATATATATATATATATAGGAATGGCCGTGTGGTAAGTAGCATGCCTACCAACCACATGGTTCCGGGTTCAGTCCCACTGCGGGACACCTTGGGCAAGTGTCTTCTACTATAGCTTCGGGCCGACTAAAGCCTTGTGAGTGGATTTGGTAGACGGAAACTGAAAGAAGCCCGTCGTATATATGTATGTGTATATATATCTGTGTGTCTGTGTTTGTCCCCGCCAACATCGCTTGACAACCGATGCTGGTGTTTTTACGTCCCCGTAACTTAGCGGTTCGGCAAAAGAGACCTATAGAATAAGTACTAGGCTTACAAAAATAAGTCCTGGGGTCGATTTGCTCGACTAAAGGTGGTACACCAGCAATGGCCGCAGTCAAATAACTGAAACAAGTAAAAGAGTAAAAGAGAAAAGAGTATATATGTCAAAAGACACCTGTTGTTATGCCCTGCTATTTGCATTTATATTTGTGTACCATTTCTACGTTTTTTTTTCCGTCCTTGTTTTCGTATACATTCGCTGCTTTCTTCCAAGGAATCTAATGCTCTTATCTTAGTTTTTCCTTGGGACTGGCTAGATTGGAGCAATCTCGAGTATAACCAGCCGAAATTGCAAAGATAATCTGGAACTCGACTGAGGAAAGAAAACTTCGAATCACCCGTCCGTGATTTTTCTTGTCCCTCTTTTGTATCATCTGTCTGGATGTTTTGTTTCCCTTTTTTGTATCATCAAGTTGTCTGGATGTTTTGCGTTCTTGTCCCATTTTTTGCATTCCTTTATATATATATATATATATATATATATATATATATATATATATATATATATATATATATATATATATATGTATATGTATATGTATATATATACATATATATATATAAATATATATGCATATGTGTTGTGTTTGTGTTTCTCCCTCCCCCATCGCTTGACAACCGATGTTGGTGTGTTTACATCACCGTAACTTAGCGGTTCGGCAAAAGAGAACCGATAGAATAAGTACTGGGCTTACAAAACATAAGTCCTGGGGTCGATCTGTTCGACTAAAGGCGGTGCTCCAGCATGGTCGCAGTCACATGACTGAAACCAATAATAAAATAACGCTAACAGATTGACGGAAATTAATGTTTATTTTTGTATATTTCCACTCTGTTTATATTTGAAAATGTTTCTGCTATCAGTTTCGATTGAAAATCTTGGATCCCTATGATACTATGGACACTAATGAAGGCGCGTGTCTTAATGATTAGGGTGCTGGACTTATGATCGTAAGATTGTGGTTCTGATTCCTGGACCTGGGGATGCGTTGCATTCTTGAGCAAAACACTTCAATTTCACGTTGCTCCAGTCCACTCAACTGGCAAAAACGAGTAATCTTGCGCTGAAACGGCGCCCCATCCAGATCGGGAATATATACACCGAGAAATCGGCCCTTATGAACCTGGTATGGCTCGAGAAGCTAACTTTATCTATTTTGTGTTTGCTTTTTACGATCATGAGTCCAACGCCCTAACCACTAAGCCACGCGCCTCCACAAGTAAGGGTATTGACTGTAAGCAAACCGGTTTTAATCTCTTGGAAGAGGTGATCCCTATTAATATGGCCTCTATCCTTTGAACTGCCCAAGATGGTTGCTCTCGGCATTGCTTTTAGGGCTACTGAGGCCCTGAAGCTACGACACAACAAGTACTGAACCACTGGGTGAATGTTAATGTATGTCTGTAGGACAACAGATATATTTGTCGCATCTCGCTTTTGTCTAATAGGCTGCATGCTAGTTTAAGAGCTCAACCTGCATTAACACTACCTTCGAACACTAATTACTGCAACTAGCACAACTCAGCACCAACTCTACCACCAAACACTCAATCAGTAGAACTAATGTTAACACTACTGTCACATACTAATGACAAACTACAACCAATGCCGCCACAAACACTAGCATAGTTACTAACAGTGCCACCACAGGGTAAAGACGCCGCTTCAGTCACGGATGACCATAGGAGTGCACATAGAAGTTACCCTCCGAGGCACAAGTCCGAGAAAGTTTGTTTATGGAGTACCAGTAGTCGCCCATGCATACAAGCCTTCCCTCTCCACGCCACCTATGTTATCCAAGGGAAAGACAAAGGCTGATACAGCTTGACCCCAGTGACGTCGCTACTCATTTCTACAACCGAGTGAACTGGAGCAACGCCAAACGAAGTGTCATGCTCAAGAAAAAAACACACAGCCCAGTCCGAAAATCGAACTCACAACGTCATGATTGTGAAGCCGATGCTCTAACCACTGAACCATGCGCCTTCACACTGCCACCACAACCAACATTTATAATACTACTACCACCACACAGACTCTAATACCACTAGCACAAATCACAAACACACGCACCACAACTACTTCTGCACTAACTGCTACTACAACCAGCACACATTCACTAACACTAACTACTGCGATCACCACCACACAACACCAGTGCAACCATCGCACTAACAACCACCACAACCACTACACACAGACTAAAACTTAACCACTACCAGCACTACGAAGGTCATCACACACTAACTACTACTGCCACGACAACGAACTTCACCACCGCTCACATTCTAACCATGCGCCTTCTAACACCACTAGCATTAATCATAACCACACACACACCACTACTTCTACACTAACTGCCACTACAACCACCACACATTCACTAATACTAACCACTATGATCACTACCACATAAAACAACACCGCAACCATCATACTAACAGCCACCGCAACCACTACACACAGACTAACCATAAATCACTACCATCACCACTTACTAACCCTACTATCACCATACCTAACAACTACCTTTACCATCACATCTACCACCCACACACTCACAACAAATCACCATTATAATCACTGCATACTAACCATTAACTCTAATCGACCACCACTGCTGTTTACCTTAACCATCCAAACCATCACCATCAATATTTCAGTTTTGGCAACAGTGTCTATAGTTTTTAATTTCCATATATTTTCCAGCCAAATCCACATGTTGACTCTCTGCTCCTAACTCATTTACACTTCAACATTATGGTTTATTCATAAACTTTAACTCTTTATTCCAATACAACGCACAAACAAGCATTCAGGCGAACACACACGTGCACACACATGTGCACACACGCGCGCACACGAACACACACACACACACGCACACACACACACACACACACACAAACACACACGCTGTGTACGTGACACCGACATCTACACATACACGCGCTGTATGACACACTGACTCACTTACGTATATATATATATATATATATATATATATATATATATATATAGAGAGAGAGAGAGAGAGAGTGAGAGAGACAGAGACAGAGATAGATAGATAGATAGATAGATAGATAGATAGATAGATAGATAGATAGATATAGACACAAATACATGCATATACTCTCAGAAAAAACATTATGGCACCACAATCAATGACGATATCAAGTAAAAGAACACACACACATACACACACACACACACACACACACACAACCTGTTACTCTCTCTTTTTCATCTTTTCTCTCTCTCTCTCTCTCTCTCTCTCTCTCATGCACACACACACAAACATCCTCACTACACACACCACACACACTCAAACACAGTCACACAGTCACTCACACACACATGCACACACACGCGCGCGGTCACTCAACTAGCAAGAAATAGCAGTTATATTTCCTGCACACCATAAGCGCAAGCATTGTTGTGCGGTGTGGCAGCTAACTTCGTAGCTGCGTCGTTCACATTACAATCCCACAACGTCACACATGAAATAAGTGTTTTCTACCAAGGCTACGAGACGACAAAATTATTATGACTGCAATTTTGTAAAGGGAAACAGTAAAAATACTGTTAACTAGATTGCTAATAACTTAGTAGTAAACTTATTCTCTTGCTTAATTTAATACAACCAGCTCATTGGGTTTTAAAAATAGTATCAGTGTTACAAGAACTGGGTCAGTTCTGCGGTCTGAGGAGAGCTACGTTCCTCACTCTCACTAATTTCGCAACTTCCGAAAGACAAATACGACGTTTCCTCTAAGCTGTGCACTTGTGCTCGCACATAACAATGCTTTATAACTTGAAAAGGAAAGGAATGTTCGCAAACATGTTTTTCAGGATGAGATCGATGTTTTTCAATTGAAGATATCTGAGCCATAGTCCCTGCATCGTGGACACGTAAAAATTGTTGAAGACAAAATTTGCATATAATGCAAAGTTCCTGCACACACAGCAAAAGAATTAGAGGGAGCATCAGTCATGGTACTGTCTTTCTGTTTTTGATTGAATCATAAAAAGGAACAATATCTATAGAAATGAGTAGGCATCAGATAACGGGGTTCTAGTTTACACAACGTTTGAATAAGAAAAAGAGGAGCTGGACACAACTGAAACATATTTTGCCATTGGTTGAGACAAAACAATGAATTCAGCAATAAATTTTCGTCGTAAATATTCTTCGTCCACCCAGAAAACATTGAATTTCAATTTGAAACGGAGATAAATTTTATTTGAAAAAGGACAATCGTCCCGAAACGGATCTATAAGAAGATTTCCGATTATAGGTTTTAATACCTGCACTCTGTTCCATTCAGTGATTTCTTGATCATATCCATTAGCATGCAAGCCATCTAGAACAGTCTTTCTCAGTAAGTAGTTAGATAATAAAAAAAGAGAAAGCATAGATATTACGATGACTACAATTGAAAAATTTATCAATTTACGAAGTTTTCAAAATTTCTAGTAGTGGCAATCATATGCAATACTATATATATATATATATATATGTGTGTGTGTGTGTGTGTGTGTGTGTGTGTGTGTGTGTGTATTTCTATATATATGTATATATATATATATATATATATATATATATGTGTGTCTGTGTGTGTGTGTGTGTGTGTATGTGTGTGTGTGTGTAAAATAGTGTACATTTAATACACATTAGAGATGCCCATAAATGTCATCTAACCCGCTAGAAAGAGCAGCCAAGGCTCTGCACCACAAAAAAAGGGATAATTTCGAAAAGGAATGAAAAATTAAAACATTTACCATCTATATAGATGGTAAATGTTTTTATTTTTCATTTCTTTTCGAAATTATCCCTTTCTTCGCGGTGCAGAGCCTTGGCTGCTCTTTCTAGCGGGTTAGATACCCTTTATGGGCATCTCTAATGTGTATTAAATGTACACTATTTTACATGAATAATATATAGCCTGACTAATTTTCTTCTCGTTACACCACTGGTAGTAATTAAATTCCTTAATGTTTTGCTCCCTTAGACTTATAGCATGCAGATATGTAGATATATAGATAGAGAGACGCAAATACATACACACATATACACACATGTACACGCACTATATGTATGTATGTTTGTGTATGTATGTATATACATATACGTATATACAAACAGATATACATGCATATATGTGTTTATATATGTGTGTATGTACGTATGAATGAATGTATGTATGCATATGTATATACATATATGAGTGTGTGTGTTATTTCTTTACTACTCACAAGGGGCTACACACAGAGGGGACAAACAAGGACAGACAAACGGATTAAGTCGATTATATCGACCCCAGTGCGTAAATGGTACTTATTTAATCGACCCCGAAAGGATGAAAGGCAAAGTCACCTCGGCGGAATTTGAACTCAGAACGTAGCAGCAGACGAAATACCGCTAAACATTTCGCCCGGTGTGCTAACGTTTCTGCCAGCTCGCCGCCTGTGTGTGTGTGTATATATACGTACATGCATACATGCACATATACCGTTGAACCCTAGGCTGCAGTAGGTTTTGCAGGGTTTTTGATTCTGGGGTTATACAGTTGCATGGCAAACGTCTTCGATACTCACTCGCGACTGTGCTCGTCTGATCACAATGAGATTTCGCTCCTATTTCTAACCCGCCGACCGACCGCTTTCAAGCCTTCCATCATTGGTCTACCTTCACACAAATTATAACAAGAATAAAACTGCTTCCCACCATTCTTGCTTGGTGCTGTTTGTTGTCACTAACTATTGATTTCTATTGGAATCTTTAATGTAAATTAATTAAAACTCATATAACAAAATACTTCAATCGCTGCAGGCTATTTGGCATGATAGGGCACCTTACAGCTATTAGATTTACTAAACAGCGTCCCATAACTGACAATTTTCCAACTTGTATTCTGATCTCATGCATTACACCTCAGCATTTCCCGCCTCCCTCTATCTTTTTCTTAATATATTAACTTACTCATTTTAAACTTTCCTTCGTCTCTCATTTTATTTCTGATTGATATTTTTATGATCACTTTCTCACTTTTCGCCTCACTACATGTTTATCTCTGCAGCGCTTTCTATCTATCTATCTATCTATTTATCTATCTATCTATCTATCTATCTATCTATCTATCTATCTATCTATCTATTTATCTATCTATCTATCTATCTATCTATCTATCTATCTATCTATCTATTTCTCCACCACTTTCTCCCTCTCACACTTACTCGCTCACTCTCAGCGCACACATATAGCCGTACATATGTGTGATAAGAATTTTGCTTCCCAACTGCATCGTTCCGGGTTCAGTCCCACTACTTAGCATATTGGGTGAGTGCCATCTGCGATAACCCCGGACTGACTAAAGCCTGGTAACGGACTTGATAGACGAAAATTAAAACAAGCCTGTCTTATATATATATATATATATATATATATTTCAAATAAAATTAGTGTACATTTATGCACAAAAGAAGTGACCTCTGACAGGACACCTTCCACGCTAGAAGGAACAGTCAAAATCCAAACCACTGTTAAGAGCAATTTCGAAGGGGATGAAAAATAAAAACATTTTCAATAGTTACCACTGGTACCTAAGTTTCAGATATTAATGAACAAATAAAATAATCTGTTTATCTGTGTCCATTCATCAGCTAGGGCCGCTAATAACATATAATTATGGGACAAAGTAGAGAGCACATGTACCATCGTTATAGATTATAATTCTTTTAAATCCGCCGCGCAAGCGCTGTTATCGTCGACAGCTAATGAAAACTTTATGTGCCGACTACCTTCAAAATTACTAAAAATCATATTAAGAAAATATAGAGTAGGAGAGGAATTTTCTATCAGTGGCCTAGCATGCATAAAATAGTCAAATAGACAACATATTTTTCAAATAAAATTAGTGTACATTTAAACACAAAATAGGTGGCCTCTAACCGTACATACATACATACATATATATGTATGTGTGAGAGTGTGTGCGTGTGTGTGAGGGTGTGTGAATGTGTGTGTGAGGGTGTGTGAGGGTGTGTGAATGTGTGTGTGTGTGTGTGTGTGTGTGTGTGTGTGTGTGTGTAAGAAGAGCGCTTTTGTTCGCTTGAAGCATTACAGTACAGAAGTAGAAGAAGAAATGAAATGAGGAAAGCTTCTAATAATGCAGAGATGAAAGTTGCGAAACCTTTACGTATCTCGAGCGTGAAGGTCCAGCCTCAGATGAGTACATTCAAAGAAATGTGTGTCCACCTCGTGTGAATTTAGTAGACGGAAGCTGAAAGAAGCCCGCTAATATATATATATATATATATATATATATATATATATATATATATATATATATATATATATATATATAAAATTATATATAAATTTTATATAAATTAGTTTTGTCAGTGTAATTACTGCGCTGATATCCTGTCCGGGATCGCACGAGAAGTTGTTTAGGCGGGCTATTTAAGCTAGTCGTGTGCATACGTGCATATATACGTATGTATACGTCCGTATATGTAAGTATACTGTTTATATGCATGTATTTGTATTTATGTACTTGAGTATATTTCACTGATGAAGGCAGAGCATTTATGCAAAGCCAGAAATCCAGGATTTGAAATTATCTTATTATTTTTACTGGTTTATTTGGTCTTCGTCTTCGCTAATCGTGCCTTGCGGACATTTATTGTGGTTTTGGAATCAGGTTTTGACTGCTATTTTTTCAGCGTGGTGGTATCTCTTGATACCCTGTATTATAATTATAAATAATTATTACCTTTGATGGTTTTTATTCCCATGCTGACCACTTGATAAGATCAATATTTTAAATACCGATCTTATCCTTATTTATATAAATATATATATATATATATATATATATATATATATATATATATACATATGTATGCATGTATGTTTGTGTGTGTGTGTGTGTGTGTGTGTGTGTGTGTGTGTGAGAGTGTGTGACTATGTTTGTCCCCTGCCATCCCTCGAAAACTGGTGCGGGGTTTTTTACATTCTGTAACTAGGGGTATGGCAACAAGTTATCGATAGAAATGAGTACCAACTGCATTATTTATGGGATGACCCAATGTATATATATATATATGTGCACCAGCATGACCGCAGCCACTTGGCTGAAACACATAAATAAATAAAATAAATAGTCGTAGGAGTGGCTGTGTGGTAAGTAGCTTGCTTAACAACCACATGGTCCCGGGTTCAGTCCCACTGCGTGGCACCTTGGGCAAGTATCTTCTACAATAGCCTCGGGCCGACCAAAGCCTTGTGAGTGGATTTGGTACACGGAAACTGAAAGAAACCTGTCTTATATATGTATTTATATATGTGTGTGTATGTTTGTGTGTCTGTGTTTGTCCCTCCAACATCGCTTGACAACCGATGCTGGTGCGTTTACGTCCCCGTAACCTAGCGGTTCAGCAAAAGTGACCGATAGAATAAGTACTAGGCTTACAAAAGAATAAGTCCTAGGGTCTATTTTCTCGATTAAAGGCGGTACTCCAGCATGGCCACAGTCAAATGACTGAAACAAGTAAAAGAGTAAAATAATATATATATATATATATATATATATATATATATATATATATATATAGAGAGAGAGAGAGAGAGAGAGAGAGAGAGAGAGAGAGAGAGATACCTGTGTGTTAGTGTTTCGCGTGAGCACAGACACACATACACACAGCTTGTTGCACGTTTGGTCACAGCCTGGGAGGTTATTACGGGGATAAAGAGGTGAATCTGGACTGATAATCTGGTTGAGAGGTGATTGATGATTAACTGGCTGTGAATAGCGGTGTGTTAAGGGTAGACGATGCGCGACTGACATGACATCTGAAAAACTCTCTTGTAGCTTCTAATCTATAATAATCCATGCGCACGAACTCAGGCATTCACTACTCAAATATATAGAAAATCATATATGCGCGCGCGCAAACACACACACACGCACACACACATAAACACACACATATATATGGGCATGTGTATATATGTATATATATATATGTGTGTGTGTGTATACATATATATATATATATATATATATATACATATAAATATACACACTCACGTATGATCATTTACATCAAGAAAAGGTTAATTATTATTCATATTTTTATGAGACTGACAGACAGATAGATAGATAGATAGTTAGCTATACATACACGCACATATAAATATATATTTACATATACATATTTTTGCTTCTAACTTAATGCTTGAATGCACGTTTATATATATATATATATATATATATATATATATAAACGCGCACACACACATACATACGTATATATGTTATTTATGTATACATAAATATACATATTTATACATATCATTTTAGTGTGGGAAGGCTTTTCGTCCAATGAAAATACTCAAAATCAAGGCAGTTCACTTTTTATCATTAACTGATTAATTGTCAAAATTGTACTCTTCCTTTTCTACCCAGCCAATGACTTCTCCCCAAACATTTCATTCTTATTTCTTTATTGCCCATAAGGGGCTAAACATAGAGGGGACAAACAAGGACAGACAAAGGGATTAAGTTGATTACATCGACCCCAGTGCTTAACTGGTACTTAATTTATCGACCCCGAATGAATGAAAGGCAAAGTCGACCTCGGTGGAATTTGAACTCAGAACGTCACGACAGACGAAATACCACTAAGCATTTCTCCCGGCGTGCTAAGGTTTCTGCCAGCTCACCACAATCGTTTCATTCTGTGACAAGTATTCATAGGTATTTAAGTATGTATCTATACTACCATATTCGGGCCTGCGTTTGTGTATGTGCGTGTAGATATGTACGTGTGCGTACTTACTTGTGTGTGTGTGTGCGTACTTGTGTGTAGAGAGCCGGGGAGAGTCACATGCTTGTATCTAGATTCGCATAAACATAGAAGGTGAGCGATCGGTTGCAAAAAAAAAAAAATCACTGAAAATGCCGCAGATATGCAGTGAAAGACTTTGGTAAGACAATTACTTGATCAATAAATAAAGCAATGACAGACATTTAATTACAACCAATGTGAGTTTTAATTGACTAAATGCCACTTCCAAAATGCAACAAAATCTGTTTCCATATACGTTTTCACAAATATTTGATCATTACAAACAAATCATTTGTGCATGTCGTTCAACAATTAAAAAAGAAAGAAGGAAAGAAAGAAAGACAGAAAGAAAGAAAGAAAGAAAGAAAGAAACTGAACGCGTATTCGTCGTCTTCGACGTGAGCTTCTAACACACACACACACACACACATATATATATATATATATATATATATATATATATATATATCGAACGCACGCGTCCATTTGCAAGTAAGTTTTAACTATATTTATATATATATATATATATATATATATAAAAATATGTGACACTTATTCAGTAGCCATGATAAAACTCCGAGTTTCGGATGCCAGGGTGGGAGCCCAAGCCAACATCTCTTCAGTTATCCGGCCACACATGCATTCATACATACACACACACATATATATATATATATATATATGTATGTATATACACACACACATATATATGTATATATATATATATATATATATATATATATATATATATATATATATATATAAGATTGACCAGTAACCGGTCTGTCAATATGCTAGAAGAAGATCACTTAAAAAATTCTCAAATAAGGATTTGAGAATTTTTTAAGTGATCTTCTTCTAGCATATTGACAGACCGGTTACTGGTCAATCTTATATACACAAGTACTATAATCTTTTTAGGATCTCGAAAAAATTTTTTCCTGAACCTTCTGATTCTTTTAATGTGCTACTTTCCGGGTATTAAATTGATATTAATTAATATCGAATTTTTACCATATTATGTTAATTAATTATATATATACACACACTCACAAAAACACGCGCGCGTGCACGCACAAACACAAACACACATATATTGTGGTTATTGGTATTGATGGTTTAACTCTAAATCTGACCTAACATATGCAAGCTATCATGAAATGAATTCGAATCATGACCTTCCCTTCTTTTTCACATCAATATCAGTTTTTAAAACATTAAGACGTATCTAACAGAGAGTTGGCTGTTATTTCTGTCGTATAAACGACTGTGTGGGTGTCTTGTCGTTTGAAATTTTCTATGATAGTTGTTCGTGTTCTAGCAAAGATGCGATCGAGCCTCTGCAACTTGAAAAGAGAAATTGTAAAACGTAAAAATCACAATCGCATTGATTAAAATTTCCCCTCACTAAACTGTCTAGAAGTAACCTTTTGATCAACAGAGCTTACCACATGTACGTCCAAACGTCCAGACATATTGTTGCAAGATCGTTAAATATTACCCAGGGAAATCCATCTTCCATTAATAAAGTCACTACATCTTAACAGACACACACAAAAAAGAAACAGTTAAAATATAAAGGGCGAAGATATATTAGCAGGATCTATATTAATTATTAGACATGTAAAAACAAATGTCATTTTTCATGAACATGCATGATTTAATTAAAACACAAACCGGGTTCTACTCCATCATTGAAACAAATCTCCAACCAACGGTCAGTTTCCATCGAACGGAAAATAAGTTTGTAGAACATTAGAATGTTTGACTCATTGCCAGAACTGTCCAAACCTATCCATTCCCTTTTCCTTCTTGTCCCTTATTTTGAGAAAATGCCAGCCTTTATATTCATTCATTAAAAACAAACACACAACCCGGAAAACAATTCGCGTATTTTTGTTGTTCACTTTGGTGTTTCAAATTTAAGTAATTATTGATTCTCATGAAAATTTACGATGGTTATGTAAAAGCGATATCACTAGCAGTAACGGCAGCAGTTGAAACAACAATATGAGTATCAGTAGAGCAGCAACAGTATGTATATGCGTGTGATGTGTTCATTTGTATATATATATATATATACATATATATATATATATATATATATATATATATATATATATATATATATATATATATATATATATATATATATATATATATATATATATATATATATACATATATATATATATATATATATGTATGTACATATATGTATATATATATATATATATATATATATATATATATATATATATGTTTGGCCGTACGGCTTTTGAATGTTGTTTTCACTGTCCAATTTTTCCTGTCTTGGTTTGTGTTTGCCACCTTGGAATCCTCTGTGTAGTGGGTTGATCCACTACTCAGGAAGAGACTATTCTAGAGTACGTTCTGTCTTATCTTCGAAACGTCTAGATAGAATAGAGACAGCTGATGAAGGGATATTCCAAGTGGCTTTCCGTTTTCCTATGTGTTCGTTCCGTTGTCTGTAGTTTATTGTTCTAACGTCCTGTACCCTGATATGCATATATATACACATGTAGATGTAAGTATGTACATATATGTGTGTATACATGTATATATATTCTTTGTATTATTACATTATTGAACGCACACGTCCTTTTTTGCAAGTAAGTCTACTATATATATATATATGTATATATATATATATACATATATATACATATTCACTCCGCTCTCACTTCCTCCATCCACTACAAAAACATTGACTCACAGTCCTATCTTAACTTCTCCTCTCACCCTACCCACACCAAGCCGTCCATCCCCTATTCCAAATTCCTCTGTCTACGCAGGCTCTGCTGTGATGACCATGAATTTGAGACTCCGCTTCATCCTACGTGGATATCCCCCTACCATTATCCACACTGCCCTTGCCCGGGCACGATCTCTGGACTGTGCTTCAGCTCTTTCTCTTCGTACCCGCCTCACCCTTACCTGTCTTCCGTTTTCCCCTCACCTACCACCCCTCAATGCACCATTCTTCGAGCCTTCCGGAAACTCCAGTCCGAGACCTCCACCTTGCACATCTTTTCAAGCCTACCCCTTCCGTCCGTCAAACGATCCCATAACCTGCGTGACTTCATGGTTCACAGTTTCTTCCCTACCCCCCGCCTCCTAGCCTGGCTCCTTCCCTTGCTTCCACCCACGCTGTCACACCTGCCCATACTTCTCCAACACCACCACTCTCACAGGCACCCATCACCGTCCCTATCACGTCACCGATTTGTTTACCTGCACCTCTAGTAATGTCATTTACTGCATCTCCTGCTCTCTCTGTCCTTCCCTGTACATTGGTCAAAGGGAACGCCGTTTGGTTGACCGGTTCGCGGAGCACCTCCGGCACACCAGACTCGGCAATGACATCCCGGTCTTGCGCCATTTCCGCTCTACCGGTCGTTTGTTACATCTGTCCGTGTTCGGACTGCTTCTGCACAAGAGTTACCCGGGTTCCGGCGCTCTCTGTGATGAGGATTAATTTTCTCTCTTCATTCCGTTGTGTCACATGGGCTCAACTCCTCAAACACCTCTCTTCATCTGACACCAACTTAACCTCCTCTCTTCATTTGACACCAATCCCACATTGATTCCCACTCACTTCCCACACCCTCCACCTACACACCTGTATATCGCCCACCTCCGTACCCGCATCTATATGCACCACTATACACACACCATACACACTGTTCAATTCATCACTCACTTCATACACCATAACACACCCCCACCCACAACACCTTCCCACTCCACACACACACACTTCTCAGTACCTACACAATACACCATCATCCACAAACAAAAACACACAATCTTCAACAGCGTCACCACACATACCACTATATGAGCAGCCACAAACACTGTTTAACTCGGTACACACACCGTACACCATCATGCACACTCCCACATCCACACAAGCACATAATACCTGAACACAGACAATATATACACATGCACACATACACACACGCAACACGCATAAGCACAAGCAACACACAAAGATAACTTTCGCCTACATTCATACACATGCACACTACTTGTTCACAGTGACACACACACATACACACTCACGCGTACACATGTGCACACACAACGTGAAAGAGCACACATCAACTGCTACACTCAGCACACACACATACACACGCACGTACGTCATACTCACTCGCCCTCATATTCACACTTACACACTTACACTCTCACAAACACACACGCTTGCGCACCCCCTCCTGCTGGAATCATCATGAATTATCTCCCGTTCATTCAACCACTCTTTATTATAATCTCTCTTTCATTCAACTTCTATTTTTTCCAATCATTCGCCATGTTGGACCACTGAACTCAATACGTTTTTTTTTTCATTCTCTCTCTCTATTTCTTTCCTCTTATTCCTTTCTATCGATGAGCGAAAAGACTTTTCCATATTTTCCCGACCATGAAACTAATATACTGGCTTGTTGTTCCTACACCTGTCTTCGTCTTTGGTTTTCTATAAATTTGATCTACATATATATATATATATATATATATATATATATATATATATATATATATATATATATATATATATATATATATATATATATATATATATATATATATATATATATATAGATAGATAGATAGATAGATAGATAGATAGATAGATAGATAGATAGATAGATAGATAGATACACACATATATAATGCATATATTTATACAGCTTGTCTTTGATTTAAATATGAACTCAGCACAACTCCTCTTCAACTACAAAACTTCTTCGTGGCAGATGAGAAGATTTGCCCGGGATATTTTTTCAATACTGCATTCGAAATAATCATAATGGATAGCTCTGATATATGCGATCGTGTAAGATTTTAGATATTCGATATATTCGGCCAGAAGTTTAAACATCTATAAACTTTGATTTGAACGGTGTGACGGATGGACGTCTCGTATGAGTGGACTCGTACTCGATACGCTGCAGAAATATATTATTCACATATTTAGTACTTCCGGTTTTAAAACCACACCAGCGATAAACTTAAGACTAATTTACTAGATGACACTCTTAATTTAAATACTAACTTATATAAACCATCTAGAAAATTAGCTGAAGAAACCATGCTAGCTCAAGTTTGTGCCAGCCATCTAGAATATTCAAAAGATTTATGAACGAAGGAGAAGGATTTCAAAGAAGACTTCAAGTCAACAGCTTTTTGACAAGTCAACAACTGACTATAACGACGTTTTAAACATGAGTGGATAAGCTGCAATATCAAGTATATTCTGAAACTCGTAGGACTTTCTCAAACAAAAAGACATCGAAATATCAATAGTGATTTTTTATAACTTTTCTAAATTTTAAACTGTAATATTTTTAAAATTTAACTTTCCATGCAAAGAACGCTTGTAATTTCTGTTGTATTTCATTTTCAGTATATCAGAAAACCAAAAAGACAAACTACAATTCGCTTAAACAATTGAATTTTGAATTAACTATTTTGAATAATATCGTGGAAACTTTAATAGACATTCTAACAGAGAGCCAAACCAGGCCTGACATTTTTCAGTACTTAACCAGTTACCCAGTTTAACATCCCAATCTAGTTTTTGGTGATCTGTTGCAAGCATTTTGCCTAGATTTTCCGATTTAAACTAACCTCTCTCCATGTTATTGATCGCTATCACTCTCCTCTGTCCTGAAAAAAAAAAGGAAAGAAATTCAAACTTTTTTCGCTCCTTGCAGCGAAACGAGATTTATTGAAACAAGCACACTCTCTTGTGTTTCATACAGTTTATTGGCGAAAATACTTATTTTAGCGATTCCTTACGAGAAAAAAATCCAACTTCATTGGCCACAGTGATATTTGAACATACAATGTAAACAAACACTACTAAATATGTACAGTAAAACATATATTCTGATGCATTACCGATTCAGCCAACCCAAAGCTCTTATAGAGACGTAAATAATGACATGGCTCCTATGACAGCAACCATTTTCGTAATTAAATACACCCGAGTGAATTATTTGATTAGATTTCGTATTGGAGTGATGATGTGGTAGACAATTATTCTGATATGCTGTCTGGAATGGACTAAATCTGCAGAACAATACCTGCTTGAGGATTTCTCCCTATACACACATAAGTATACCTTTATCTTCTACTCTCTCTGTCTCTGTCTCTCTCTCTCTCTCTCTCGCTCTATATATATATATATATATATATATATATATATATATATATACATATGCACGTAATATATACGCACTCATAAATACACACATAAATACATGCATATATATATATATATATATATATATATATATATATATATATATATATATTTATGTATATATATATATGTATCTATATCTATATGTATGCGTACATATATACATACATATACAAATATACACACGTGTATGCATATACGTATATATATATATATATATATATATATATATATATATATATATATATATATATATATATATATACATATATATATATGGGGTGGAGTGCGTGCATGCTTGTGTGCATGTGTATGCGTGTATGTATGTATGTATGTATTGCCATAGATTCTCGAATCCTTTATGTATTTTATGGAAGATGCTTGTTCTTAATGGTTATGAACTACCAAGGGTGCGTTTAAAAATTGGCAATCTGAAGACGTAAATGTGTAATCTGTCTTGTTCAATTGAAAAGACAATGCTGCAAGTGAAGCAAAAAAACATTGTCCTGGTTAATAGAGTGATTCAGGAACGTGAGAATGGTCTTGCTCTATTGGGAATACTGTGGTCATGCAACTGTTCGATTTACACTGTCAAAACCATCTTCGCTTTTGTCACACCACTGTTTCCGTGTCTCAGTGAGGAGAGGTGGAAGAAGTCTTACACATTATTGTTTTGAAATATATATATATATATATATACCTATATGCACACATATGTATGATGGGAAACGATTTCCTAACATTGTTGTATATTACTTTTGGCTTTGTATTTTTAATTGTTCTTTTTTTGTTTGTTTCGCTTTTTTTTATATTTTCTATGAATTTTAAACAAGCGAAGACAACAACTAGGAATTTTCTATGAAGAAAAGTATAGCCAAAACTTTTAAAATATATTTTTCAAAAAATTGCTAAACATCTACAAACAGAAGACAAATTCTTTAATTTTGCAAAGAAAAAAAAAAGTGTAGATGCCATGACAAGAATTCAGTCAGGCTTCCTTGATATTTGCTGAAGTTTTTATTTTTCGAATCCATTCTCACCATTCTAGAATAATTTATTAAACAGCATTTAAACGAAATTCCTGGTTAAACATATAGACATACGTAAGTCATTCCCAAGAGGGTAACTAAAAAGTTTTGAGAATTCATTATTGCTTAAATTAAGGAGATCTGTAGAATTACACAAACACACACACACACACACACACATACATTGTATTTCGATTTAACATAAGTTATAAAATTCAATTTAGTCATCTGCTGCTCTGAGATAAATCTTGAATTTATCTCATTTTATGATAAACTATTTAAATACTTTATTAACTGTAAAGTTTTTCTTGGTGGAATCGGTATAATTGTAGCTGAAAAAGTACTTTTTAAGCGGTCGTCCACGCCTGCATGCCTGATGGTGATGACACTACATCGTGTATGTATGTATGTATTATGTATGTATGTAAGGATGTATGTATATACGTACATATATATACATATATATATATATATATATATATATATATATATATATATATATATATATATATATATATATATATATATATACGCATATACATACATCCTTGCATACGTATACACACACACACACACACACACACACACACACACATATATATATATATATATATATGTATATATACATATATATACATATATATTTACACACACACACATATATATATATATATATATATATATATATATATATATATATATATATATATATATATATATATATATATATATATATATATATATATATATGTATGTTTGCATCACCATACCTTTACATGTATGCGCGTACCTACTAGCTATGTCTGTATGTATATGTGTGTATGTATTTAAGAATGCATAGATATGGGTAAGTGGATGGATGAACGTAGGGACAAATAAACGGATGGGAGGATGGGTGGTTGGCTGGACGGTCAGATGGATGCGCCGGCTTACAAGACCGATCAACTGTTTTCAACTGTTTTCATTTATTTTTAAACTCAATTTGCTTTCTACAACTCATATTCGATTAAAAACCGATAGGCGAACCCTATAAATAACGACTAAAGTTTCGCTTATGATAAATTATTTCACTTTAATTGACGTAGCGACATGTTAGATGGCGAAGCCAATTTGGCCAGGGCTTTGTACTATAGAATCGGATTAGAATTTGGCAGAAAGTGCGAAGAAGCTTGTCCATTTATTTATTATTTTTTGTTTATGTTGTGTCCTTTTATGTTGCAGAATTTAGCAGTTTAACAAACAAAAAGAGTGATACAATAAATACCCTAATGAAATTGCATGCAAAAGCGCAGTCACTACTATAGCCTCAGGTTCGAATTTGGCAGACAGAAAGTATGCAAACATGTCCAGTTCCTTTTTCTGTTTATCTGTTCTTTTCCTATGGTTTAACGGCTTAAAAAGCAGAAATATCAATAAAAGAAATACAGTTTTGTATGATAGTCTAAAATGTTTGAAGGCGATGCTTCAGGATGTCCATAGTCCGACTACTCAAACTAGTGAAAAAAAAATAACATAAACAAACAACAGATTACACAAGTGCCCTTTGACACACGGTCAACTATACAGACACCTGCAACAAATAATTCCGCAGGAAAATATAAATTGTTAATTGATGCAATTCTGTCAAGAAAGGGTTAATAAATCCAAATATTTAAACTAAAATTTAGCGAAAGTAATGCTTGTTGTTTTTAGTGGAAAATAACAAAAAGGAAAAACAATATTTGTAAAAAAAACAAAAAAAAAACGTGGCGTGAAACGAAATTACGAAATATAATTTCCTTTTGATTAAGCCATTTTCATCCTTATTGAATTTCTGTTCCAAACCGATTCATTAAAGCATTTAAGAAGAATGAGATAGTGTCAAAATTTAATTAACAATCATTTGTAAAAAGATATTTAACCCTTCAGAAATTTTTATATATTTCTTCATTGTATGAAGTAAAAATAATGACATAACCGAAAAAGAAAAAAAAAATTAAATATTTGCAACACATATTGAGGAAAAAAATTTGAAAAATACGATATGTTTAAAAAGAAAATTCAATAGGGATCTGAATTAATTGTCAGTTTACAGATATTCTGTCGCTTTTTTCTTTCTCTACGTCGCTCTTCACTACAACCCCCTTCACCCCAACTCACACTCAAATTTTTTTCAAAATGGTTGGACGGTTCAATGGGAGTTTTGCTTAAATAAGCGTGTAATAACTATTTTCTCAGGAGAAGACAAAAACTGAAAACAATATAAATATATATTGCATGTGAAAAACATACATACATACATACGTGTGTGTGTGTGTGTCTGATGGACGAATATAAAATGTTATTTAAAAAATAAGTTGCACAAGACTTAAAAAATCAGAATCAAATTGTAAATATATTTTGACTTGAAGATTGTCTGTTCGTATGTAAAATGTTGAGAGAAAGAACAAAAAAAGAGGTAAATGTGAGCTTGTTATAAATATTCATCGTCTATTTTATTTATTTGTATTTCTTTCTTCCAATCTTATCTTATAAAGTCATATAATATTTTGATTGGCAATAACTACAGCAACAACAAAGAATTTAGTGTCAAATAACGGTAAATTATTATTATTATTATTATTATTATTGAAATTGTAAAAGCGAAATATTGAAAGAATAGAAATATGGTTGAAAGCTAGCAAGGAAAACTTGAAATATTCAGCGAAATAAGACTGTCCTTAAAAATTGACGAAAAGTGCTTATTGTCGTCTGCTGTTACTCTTCAAAAACATTGTGTGAACACACTTAAACTGAATATCTTGCCGAACGTTGTCAGCTTCGGTTAATTCTAAAGATGGTCCAACTGTCATAGATATTTACTGGAATAAATAATAAGCGGAATAAATTTCGCTTCAAATTCTAACACCCTGTTTTATATTTTTTCTTACATTTTATTTAAACGATGCTGGTATCGTGATGATGATGATGATGATGATGATGATGATGATGATGATGATGGTGGTGGTGGTAGTGATGATGATGGTGAAGGTGGTTATGGTAGTAGTGGTGGTAATATTAATAATAATAATAATAATAATAATAATAACAAGAAGAAGAAGAAGAAGAAGAAGAAGAAGAAGAAGAAGAAAAAGAAGAAGAAGAAGATGGAGGAGGAGGAGGGGGGAGGAGGAGGGGGAGAAGAAGAACAAGAAGAAGAAGAAGAAGAAGAAGAGGAAGAAGAAGAACAAGAAGAAGAACAAGAACAAGAACAAGAAGAAAATGGCACCTGCTTTTTTTACCTACTTTATCGTTTTATGTCGACGAGATGTTCCCGTGTCACTTTGCTTTCTTCCTCTGTCTTTCGCCTCCCGCCCTCTCCCTCCTCCTCTCTCCTCTCTCTTTCTTTCTTCACCCTTCCTGTATTTCCCATTTCACGTAGTATCACCCCTCAGCTTTCTCTGACCATGGCTGCCTTTCTTCCTATATCCTTTTCTGTTCATTCTATCTCTCTCTCTCTCTCTCTCTCTATATATATATATATATATATATATATATATATATCTGTCTTTCTCTCTCTCCCTCTTTGTGTCTCAATTTCACTTTCATGCACATATATATAAATATGTGTGCGT
>NC_142932.1:84479514-84494514 GCF_046866305.1 Octopus bimaculoides
AAAGAACCTGTTTCTAACCTAGGTCCAAGGTTCCTTCATTGGAATTTAAACATCTACAACAGGTTATTTTTGTTTGTATGTATGAACGTATGTATGCATGTATGTACGTATGTATGTATGTATGTATGGATGGATGGATGGATGGATGTATATATATATATATGTATGTGTGCATATTTCTATGTTTTATGTATGTATTCTCATGCATATAGTTACATATTTAGACATGTTCATATATATTTAAATGATAATCTTGAAAGTTTTACAACTTTTAACAGTTCCAGTGATGGATTGGATCTGTAGTCTTGGAATTAGCCTTCTTCGTTCTGGTTTTGAGAAGCCTAATTTCTCAAGGCTGGTATTTAGGCAGTGTGTTACATATTCCAGAGCCTCAGTAATTACAGGTATAAACCTGAACTTGAAATCTGGATAGAGTAACTGCAGATTTCTCAATAGTTCAGCATAGGTGTTCTCTTTTTCACTGATTTTCAGTTTTATGTTAACATCCGCTGGGCAGAAAATTTCCACAGCTGTACACAGTTTCTCTTCTCTATTCCAAATCATTTAATCAGGTCTGTTGTGCTTACATTTTATTGAGGTCTTCACTGGTACATTCCGCCAGTATTTATTTTCATTATGAGTAGCTATAGCTTCTACCATATTGTGGGGTTTTACTTCTTTGTCCTCGGGGTTATCCTTCCGACAGATTTCATTATAGAGTGTCCTAGCTTCAACCTCATGTCTCATCGGTAGATAATACTGTGATGCCATTTCCGGACAGCTGCTTATGATGTGGGTGATATCTTCAGTGTGAACGCCACAAAGTCTGCATCGGTTGTCGCATTGTACGGCTTTTCCCGCACCTCTATCGATTTTGTGCATCGGGTACTTTGTTGATATTTCCTCTTCCTGGATTGCAAACGCATACCCTTCAAAGTGGGAGATAGTAATCCAGCTATTCGTCCATGATAAACTGCTTTGATGATCGATGTATGTAGTATGTTTGTATGTATGTATGTATGTATGTATGCATGTATGTATGTATGTATGTGTGTATGTATGGATGTTTGTATTTATGTATGTATGTATGTATGTATGTATGTATGTGTGTATGTATGGATGTTTGTATGTATGTATGTATGTATGTATAACGTATGTGCGTGTGCTTGAGTGCGTAAGTGTATATCGGCATGTCCCATGTTATCAGAGTACATGAGATTGCAGTGAAGGAGATTTGGTTATTCATAAAAAGTGATGTAAGTTAACTAAGTGCAACGGAATAGCTGTTAGTGCTGGACATAATGAAAATGTCAATGAAAATGTCATTTAACATAGAAATAATCTGCGAGTAAGATAGAGGAGATTGGTGTGAATGTGAAGTTAAATACAATATAAATACACGGGAAGACAGAGAGATTCCAACACGAACAAGGAAATCCTTTTAAAACATAGTCCAACTTCCACATTCGTCAGGTCAGTTGAATCGCCTTACATGAACTGACTGATTTGGTATCAGGTGTGTATATATATATATATCTGCGGATAGGAAAGCCTCCTTTATTCTGTCGAGGGCTTATATGCCCCTTTATTAGACTCTTTTCCTTAGGCTTTGCAGGGTGATCGTCATAAGCTTTAAGCTTATATAAAAATACCATTATTAGTATTGTAAATCACAGCGCCGTAAGAATAAAATTCATTTGCACCGAAAGCATATATATATATGTGTGTGTGTGTGTGTGTGTATATATATATACACACACATGTACACACACACGCACACACACACATATATATATATATATATATATATATATATATATATATATATATGGGAGAATATACGAAAAAACAACAACAGACGAGGACAGGTGGTGTAAATAACAAAAGGATGTATTAGTATGACGCTCGGGAATACGGAAAGTCTTTGACGTTTCGAGCTACGCTCTTCAACAGAAAGAATACGGAGACAAGGAGAAAAACACGGAGAAAAAAAAATTGAATAGTGTCCAGTCAACGGTCAATCATAATAAATATATATATATATATATATATATATATATATATATATATATATATATATATATATATATACACATGTATGCGCCTATGTATGTATGTAGGTATGTATAAATGGAGGTAGTCACGTATGCTTGTATGTGTGTACGTATATCTGCATCTATGTAACATTCACCATGAAAAAGATTCATAGTTTCATAGGCTTCGTGCCGAAATCTACCTCATCTGGCTCAAGTAGCCAGGAACTCCACGATGGCTATCTGATATTGGTCTGCCTTTTTCTAGTATCCATGTTGGACTTCCTGACAAACTGAATTCGATGAGCTAGGAAGAAGCCTATGAAATTTTAACATGCATGAGGCCGACTCAAACTGTTTTAAATAACAATATATGTAACTCCAACTAGATGGGATGAGTGCCTCTTTCTTTCGTTTGTCCACTCGCTCACCTTTATAAATATATATATATATATATATATATATATATATATATATATATATATACCTGTCATCGTCTTGTTTTTCTGTAAATTTCAACTATATATATATGTATGTATGTATGTATGTATGTATAGATAGATAGATAGATAGATAGATAAAACTTACTTGGAAGAGGATGTGTGGCGTTCAATCATATAATAATATATATATATATATATATATATATATATATATATATATATATATATATATATATATATATATATATATATATATATATATATATATGCATATATACATACGTATATGTACATACTTATATCTACACACACACACACACCCGCACACACACACACACACACACACATACACACATATATATATATATGCATGCATATGTGGGAACAGAACGTCACGAAACGTGTACAACAAAAAGTACGAAGTACGAGTACATGGAACATGAACTATTTTTTCGAACAACGAAAGAGACAAATGGAAAACAAGACAAACAACATAAAGAAAGATCCTTCATCAGTTGTTGGCTGTTTTTCTACTCTTGTTTTTTGAGCATTTAACAACAATATACTCGTTCGATAAAACAGTTGCTCTCGCAAAGCAAATTAAATAAAATTTGGGATTTTGCGATGGATCAAAATTGGTAACACAAACAGGACAGTGCAAACAAGCTTGAAGGGCGACTAAGCCTAAACGAGTTTGTGGTGGTGAACGCGTAAATGAAGCTTGGACATGAGACAGACAAGAACAAGTCTTCCTTGTTCCAGCTAAAATGGGTAAATTGTATCCATTTTAAATTTTTAATTTCGCGCTTGTGCATTGTTTGTTTTTCCTTTTGTCGACTAGACAGTATAGTAGGGTAGCAGGGCACCCACTGTGAGTAAAACAGCACCATGTCGCATTACACTCTGTCACAAATTTCGAAACCACATGCTGTGCTGCTTGGAATTTCTGCTGGAAGTTTCAATATGAACATTTCGGAGTGTTTGGGTGTCAATCTGAGGACAGTGCAGAGGATTCGGAAAGAGTTGGATGAGTCTAATGGTGATTACGAAGGTACGACAGCTCGGAAAACTCCCTCTGATTGTTCTGATAAGAAAAGAACTCCTGAATTTGTTGGTGTGATCCAGGCCATGATTGACAATGATCCCTCCAACTCAATCAAGTTAATCACTGGGGACATGAGTGTGTGAGATTCTTATACGAAGACATTCAGTATTCTCATACAAGATGTGAGAAAGGGTCATTTGTACCCCAAACCATCAAGGATAAGCAGAAAGACAGCGCTACGAAGCTTTTGAAGTATCTCCTTCAACAGTCAACATTAGGGTATTTGGAGTGATCACTAGTGATGGTAACGTTATACTTCCATTCATTATCCCACACGGCCTCACACTCAATACTGAGGCCTACATCAAGTACATGGGGAAGGGAAGGTAATGTTGTTCTGGGTCAAGAGTATAGCTGATGAAAGACCCTATGTCTGGCAACAGGATTCTGCACCATGCCACGCAAACAGAAAAACACAGTCATAGCTGCCAGACAATTTCTGTGACCACGTCACCCCTAACATCTGGTCACCTAACTTCCCAGACCGCAACCTACCTGATTATTACGTGTGGCGCGCCGTTGAGTGAGAGATCAACAAACCTCCTTGTAACATCAAATATGAACTGACGGCAAGTATTATGGCAGCATTCACCACCTTAAACAAGGAAATCGTCCAGTAGAGCTGCAGGAGATTCCGATGTCGTCTGGAGGTCGTGGTTGAAGCCAACGGTGATTTTATTGAATAAATTTACTCTTTAGTATTTCAGGATATTTCTATGTAACTTTGATAAATATATCTGTTAGAATAAGATGTCAGTGTTATTTTCATTTTTGCCTAATTTACACGACAATTTATTCACCGCTCCCTAGTATATATATATATATATATATATATATATAAATGTAGGGCTTAACGTTTCAAATATAACTTTCTTTCTGTCATCTACTTGACTTAGTCATCCTGGTTATCATCATCTTGTGCTCATTGTAGAGCAGTCGGTTGAAATTCATGGTTGTGGTTGTGCCCGCGCTTCCTTGCTTTTTTCAGTGGGGGAACTGTTGTACAGTGCAGCGGAATCGCCAGCTAACGATAGATACAGAAATAGACGGAGGAACAGATAGATAGATAGATAGATAGATAGATAGATAGATAGATAGATAGGTAGATAGATAGATAGACAGACAGACAGGCAGACAGACATATAGATAGATGGCTAAATAGATAGATAGGCATATAGAGGTTGTTATACGCACTCACACACACACACACACATATATATATACACAGACACACACATACACACATACATATATATATATATATTGTGTGTGTATTGGTTTCAAATTTTGGCACAAGGCCAGCAATTCGGGTAAGTCGATAACATCGATCTGAGTGTTCGACTGGTCTCTATTTTATCGACCCGAAAGGAAAAAAGGCGAAGTCGATCTCGGCGGTGTTTGGGCTCCGTAAAAGCAGGCGAAATGGCAGGCGTGCTAAAAATTCTGTAGCTACCCTATTTTCTCTCATATATATATATATATATATATATATATATATATATATATATATATGTGTGTGTGTGTGTGTGTGTGTGTGTGTGTGTGTGTGTGCGTGTGTGTGTGTGTGTACGTATCTACGTATGTATACATAAACAGATACATAGACACACTGGTTACAAGACATGCATGTAGGCACTGTCTAGGAATTATATAAATACGTACACACACACTCACATACGCGTATGCATGACCTAACTATATATATATGTATGTATATATATATATATATATGTATATATATATGTATGTAGGTGTATATATATATATATATATAATTTACATATATCTCAACGTTAATATGTTTATACATATATATGTATATGTGTATATATATATATATATATATATATATATATATATATATATATATATATATATGTATGTATGTATGTATGTATGTATAAACATATTAACGTTGAGATATATGTAAATTATATATATATATACACATGTATATGGATATGTTTGTGTGTTTGTATGTGTCCCCCCGCCATCGCTTGACAACCGATGCTGGTGTCTACGTCCCCGTAACCTAGGGGTTCACCAAAATTGACCGATGGAATAAAAACTAGGCTTACAAAGAATAAGTCCTGGGGTCGATTTGCTCGACTAAAGGCGGTGCTCCAGCGTGGCCGCAGTCAAATGACTGAAACAAGAATGAAAAGAGTATATATACATACATATATATACATACATATGTGTGTGTGTGTGTGTGTGTGTGTGTGTGTGTGCGTGTGTGTGTGTATATATTCATATGTATATTTATTTATGTATCTATATTTATATATATATCCATCCGTCCGACCATCCATCCATCCATCCATCCATCCATCTATACACATACATACATACATACATACATACATACATACATACATACATACATACATACATACATTCATACATATATACGTATGCGTGAGTGTGAGTCATGTCGGAAACCGGATCACTAAACATTTCTAATCAACTGGATCATAGCGCTCCCCCAACACTACACTTCTCCGAAAGCTGACTGTCTCATTACAGATTACATACACATCGAGATTGTTTCCTCTTCTCTCTCTTTCTGTCTTTTCTCTCTTTCTTTCTTGCTCACCTTTCCTGTTCGCTTGCCTTCCTACTTTTATTATTTCTCTCCCCCTTTCCTTTCGTTCTTCTTTTATTTCTTCTATTCTGTTCGACTCCCGAAAGATTTGGTTGCTTGTTAGTCTTTTTATTTCTTCAGATATTATATTATCGCTTATTTCGTTCATTTCTTCTTTTATTCATTCTCTTCTTATTTGCATTTATTCGTTAATCCCTATTCCTTCTTCCCCTTCTTTTACTTTAAACTTACCTCTTCGTTGCTCCTTTATTTCTATTTCTACTTTCATTTTCATTTTTTATTTCGTTGCCGTAAGCCAAAGTAAACTGCGATAACTGTCCGAAACTGCAAAAGGATGTTAAAAGCATGTAATAGTAACGTAACGACATGGTATTTTTTGTTTTAATATTGAGTCTTAGCCTAATACTAGTTGTTGCTACCTTAAAAACGATTCTGCAAAACGGCGTAAGAAATAAGATGTGAGTCATTTTCTTCAAGTAATGATGCTGGTTGTTTTACATCCTTCTTTACTTCATTTTGTTTTGTTGATATTTCTGTGGATATTTCTTTTTTTTTCTTTTTTTTTTTCAATATGAGTAAGAAACTTAGCAAAGAGGCCGCAAGAATCGAGTTTCAAAATAGTCAAAGAGTAAATAAATGAAACAATGCTGCAGACTGGGTCTGGAGGAACAAAATGAAATATGCAATGATTTCAAACAATTATAATTGTTGAGTCTGGTAAAACGACGGGACCAAAATAATATGGATTAGTAGAATACGGATTGGAAATGTATATATGTGTGTATAAATGTGTTATATATATATATATATATATATATATATATATATATATAAACACCCACTACCCCTCCATCCACACCCCACCCCTACACATCCCAACTCCCAACAACACCATCCCAACACATCCAAAACCCACCACCCCACACCTGCCCCCTCCCACATACCCCACACCTGCCCACAACTCACCCTCACATACCCACATTCCACCTTCGCATCCCCACACCCAACACCCCCACACCACACACCACCACACCACACACCACACACCACCACACCACACACCACCACAACACACACTGGCACTGACCTCTTTCCAGCATCCACACAATCATTCACACACGCACACACTACAGACGCCCACAGTTACACACGCACACATCCACACGTCAAGGTCACGAGCCCCTATCCATACGCACACTCTCACATACACACGCATGCGCACCTCCGTTTGGGATCACAGATACTTTATTATCACCCCTTCTTCCTAGCTCTCCTATCTAACCACCTGTGTCCAGCCAGCCGCCATGACTGACCGCTAACCCCAAAAGTTTTTTTTTTATTCTCTCTCTGTTTATTTTCTTGTGTTCCTTTCTGTTGAAGTGCGTAGGCTCGAAACGTAAAAGACTTTCTCACCTTCCCGAACGTTAAACTAATACACCTGTTTGTTATTTATATATTTACACACCTGTCTTCGTCTGTTGTTTGTCTATAAATTCCAACATGTATATATATGTATATGTATAGCTGCAGATGTGGCTGTATGGTAAGACGTTTGCTTCCTTGCATCCCAACCACTTGGTTCCGGGTTCAGTCCCGCCGCGGAACATTTTAGGCAAGTTTCTTCCACTATAGTCACGAGGCGATTAAAGCCTTGTGAGTGGATTTGGTAGAGGGGAATCCGCTAAAATCGTATTATGTATATATATATATATATATATATATATATATATATATATATATATATATATATATATATATATAAATGTATAGATAGATAGATAGATAGATAGATAGATAGATAGATAGATAGATAGATATAGATAGATAGATACATACATACATACATGCATACATACATACATACATGCATACATACATACATACATACATACATACATACATACATACATAGAAAGATATGTGTGTGTGAGTCTTTGTGTATGTGCTTGATCCCCTCCACCACTTGAGAACCTGCCTTGACTTGTAGAGATTCCTCAAAATATGTCCGACAGAATAAGTATCAGGCTTAAAAAGAAAATATATACAGGAATAGATTTGTTCTACTAATACACATCAAGGCGGTGCTACAGCATGGCCGCAATCTGCTGACAGAAAGTAAAATGATAAAAGAATACTCTAAGCAATGTCGTGCCTACATGGGCTGTCGACTCCGATGCCAGTTTGAATGGAGTACTGTTATATTTCTTTTATTTTTTACTGTGACCTTTTTTTATTGTTGATAAGCAACAAATTCTCATTTGATGTAATCTAAAATCGTTAGGGACTGCGATAAAAAGAATATCCCAAGAATATTAAATTACAAACACAGTTAAAATTGACTGTGAAGTAGTGGTGTGCAACATAATGAAGAATGACGGACGGGAGGTGTAATCACCCGAGCCAACAAGGACCTTTAGGAACGTCAACGGCGTGTAAATGCCATAAAGATTTCAGATGATAGTGTTATTATTATCATTATCCTTAAACACGTGATTACGCTACTCACTGTGGAGTGATTTCTATGCAAATTTACATTGATTTCTATTCCTATTTAGATTGTACTCTTTATGTAAGCCCTTTAGATTGTGCCCTTTACGTAAGATTAAGATCACGAGGGAACTTGCGCTAATTTTATTAATCCTGTTACTTCCAGACGGTATATGATTATCTGCCATCTCTATATTTAGGGAGATATGCTATTTTCTCTTTATAAACAGTCCTAAATAGAGTTCCATTGTAGTAGCTTGCATTTTGGTTTTAAAAATGTCCTGGTTGGTGGAGAGCAATGATTATACGGGAGAATACACTGTTTACTACGGAATGTATGACGGCTATTTTATGATTGGAGAAGCGATTAACATAATTTTGATGCTGGTTTGGATTATGGAAATATTTAAAGGGACCTGCTCTAAGTTTTAAAGTAATGTCTAGGACGTTGACTATTTTACAATTATCGTCAAATGTAAAAGACAAGCTAACAATTTAAAATATCAAATTTTCTTGGTTCTTGGTTCCAACATAAACATGACAGAAAATACGTATAGTGAGCGAAGTATCGTCCATATGAATTTTATATTTAATACCATATAATAAGAATATCCTCACGAGATCAATGACATGCGCAGTGTCATTAGATCCCATGGTGATATCAAAAAAACTTTTAGCTAATTTTCTAGTTCAAAACTTATCATTAAATCTAATAATTGTTTTCCTGGCTGCTAGGATGATATTCACATCATTTTGGGTTAAATTAGAAGTTGCTTAGAAGTATCGGTGAGATGGAAGTGTAGTAATATATATATATATATATATATATATATATATATATATATATATATATATATATATATATATATATATATATATATATATATATATATATATATATATATATATATATATATATGCACACATTTATATAAAGGTAGTTAGCAAGTAAAGTAGATGGATGTTACAATGTTCTATAAAGTATGTTTGTTGCAATATATATATATATATATATATATATATATATATATATATGCACATGCATATATATTTATAAATATATTTATAGATATATATATATATGTATATTTATGTGTATATATATGTATATATACACACATATACATATAAACACATGTATATGTATATATATGCTAATATATATACATGTACACAAACACACACTTATACATTACATCATTGCATATATGTGCATATATGCATTTATATATATGCATGTACACATGTACCTATATATTTATATATATGTATATATATATATATACATATATATATATATATATATATATATATATATATATATATATATATATATATATATATATACAATCAACGCACTGCAGTTTTTTCAGCTTTACTCATTTTTTCTTCTTCTTCTTCATCTTCTTTTTCTTCTGTTTCTTCTTCTTCTTCTTCTTCTTCTTCTTCTTCTTCTTCTTCTTCTTCTTATTATTATTATTATTATTATTATTATTATTATTATTATTATTATTATTATTATTATTATTATTATTACTATTTTCCCCGTTCCAAATCAAACTGATTCCAAACCCATCAGAAAATAGATTGACGTGCAGGGCTGTCTACCTCATTAGCTGAATATCCAAAATCAAGTCTCCGTTATTAAAGACAACATCACTACACCTGAGCCCTGTAAGTGTCGTCTCAACTTTCACACATTCACGTATTCATTTGATGTTTTTTGTCTTTGTTTGTTTTTTTTTCCTTCACTGACGGGAGTTCAGATTTTGTATTGTTGTTACCTCGTCTCCATATTGCACCAGATTAGCTCATCTAGGCTCGGTACAAAAATGAATACAAGCTTACATAAACATAAACCGACACTACTTACACATACATGCATGCACATGTATATGCTTATGCATATATGGATTACCATGTGTGTGCATGTCTATGCATATAAACAAGCATATATATATGTATATATATATATATATATATATATATATATATATGTATATATTTATCTGTGTGTGTATACATATACACATGTAAGTGTCGAATTAAATGAATATATATATATATAAATGTGTGCGTGCATTTATATATATATATATCTATATATATATATACATATATATATATATATACATACACATATACATACATGCAAGCATACATATATATATACATACATACATACATACATACATACATACACGCACACACATACATATATGTAGCTGTAGCTATCCTTGGGTATGTTTCAAATCATGTTAGTGTGTTAGTGTGCATATATCTGTGCGACTAAATTTGCATGTGTATGTGTTTGAGATCAGTTTATTTTTCATTAATCTATGCGTAATTGGAGCTTTCTGTTTCATAAAACTACAAGTGAATTTAGTTGTAATAATGATAATAATAATAATAATAATAATAATAATAAGAAGAAGAAGAAGAAGAAGAAGAAGAAGAAGAAGAAGAAACCATCAAGCAAAAGGTATGTGCTAAAGCTGCCCGCATAGCAAGGTATGAAAAGCGTGTTAAATTCTTCCGAGATAATAACATGTTCAAAAATAACCCCAAAAATTTCTACAGGAAGATAGGGAAAACACCAGTAACAATAAAGTCTGTCCCATCAAAAGAAGAAGTGCAAGAATTTTGGAATAAAATCTGGGCAGAAGATAAAACACACAATGAAAAGGCCCCTTGGATTGATAGAATAGCTACAGACCTAGACTCCTTAGAGGAGCAAAAGTGGGAGGGGGTCAGGGTAGAAGATATAAGATCTGCTCTCAGGAGGTCAAGCAAATGGAAGTCTCCAGGAAAGGATAAAATTCCTAACTTCTGGTTGAATGCCTTCCCAGAAAGCCATGAACTGCTAACAAAACTTTACAACGATGTTTTGCAAAATCCTAGTTTGATGCCCTCTTGGCTAGTTAATGGTTTAACATTCCTGCTTCCAAAAAATGAGGAAACAAACGAACCAAAAAATTATCGCCCCATAACCTGCTTAACAACAATGTATAAGACGCTAACATCTGTCCTAACCGAGTACACCTATAGTTTTTTAATAGAAAGTAGCATATTCCCTAATGAGCAAAAGGGATGTAAACGTGGATCTTATGGTTGTAAAGATCAGCTACTCATCAATAAGATGATCTTAGAAGATTGTCACAAGCGACACAAAAACTTGTCAATAGCCTGGATAGACTATAAAAAGGCCTTTGATAGCCTACCACATAGCTGGATTAGGAAATGTCTGGAAATGTATAAAATAGCTCCTACTCTGCGAAACTTTTTATCTGTAAGTATGAGATCATGGAGAACCACACTGATGTTGAACAATGACAATGAATCTCTAAATGCTGGAGATGTAAGAATTTCATGTGGCATTTTCCAGGGTGACTCACTATCACCACTCCTCTTCTGTCTAGCCCTAATACCGCTCTCAAAATTGCTCAATGATGCACAGTATGGTTATAAAATATTTGATAAAAATATAAATCATCTCATTTACATGGATGATTTAAAGCTCTTTGCAAAAAATGACCAACAACTCAAAGGCCTACTAGCGATTGTTAAACAATTCAGTGATGACATCAGGATGCAATTTGGCCTTGATAAATGTGCAAAAGCTATCTTTATCAAAGGAAAAATGACAAATACATCTAATGTGAACCTTGACCAGCAAAATGTCATAAAAGAGTTAGAACCAGCGGAGAGCTACAAATACCTAGGGGTAATTGAAGGGGACAATATCAAGCACTCAGTGATGAGGGAAAGGATCAGAAGAGAATGTTATCGCAGGGTGAGAGCAATACTGAAGACAGAGCTGAACGCGAGAAACAGGATCGAAGCGATCAATGCTCTAGCCATACCAGTCGTGACTTACAGTTTCAACATCGTTAACTGGTCAATTACTGAAATATGTAATGTTGACAGAAAAATACGAAAACTGTTGACAATGCATAGAATGCACCACCCTAAGGCAGATATAGAACGTCTTTATCTGCCAAGAAAAGAGGGAGGTCGAGGACTACTACAGCTGGCATTATCAATGAAGGTAGCCACAATTGGCCTAGACACCTATATGAAAAACTCTGAGGACTGGATGCTAAAACTTGTCTTAAAATATGAAAGCAAGAAAGCATCTTACTCAGTAACAAAACAGGCAAAGGAATATCTAAGTGAATTCCAATTGCAACAAATTCAAGAATTAGACGAACTAGAAACACCTACAGAAAAAGCTAAGCGCTTGAAAACCCGTGCTAAAATTGCTGCCTTAGCTATTATGACTGAAAAATGGCATGGAAAACCTCTCAATGGCAAATACCCAAAGAGAGCGAATAATGCAGATATTGACAAAGCCCTTACCCACCAATGGTTAATGGCCTCTGGATTGAAATCAGAAACAGAGGGGTTTATCATAGCAGCCCAAGATCAATGCCTACCTACAAAGAACTACCAGGCCAACATATTAAAGAACGGCAGCTCCCCATTATGTCGTATATGCCAACAACAAATTGAGACCATCGATCATGTTGTCTCCATGTGCAGTCTGCTTGCGCCTACAGAGTATCTCAACAGGCATGATAGAGCTGCACAATATATTCACTGGGTAATATGCAAAAACCTGGACTTGCCCCATGATAAAAACTGGTGGGAACACAAACCACCCCCAGTACTTGAAAATGATCACATTGCACTCCTCTGGAACTTCACCATTCAAACTGACAGAAAGATAGGCGCAAATAGGCCAGACATCATACTGAAAGACTTCAGACAAAAATCATGCCTCCTCATTGATATGACTGTCCCAATTGATATAAACGTATCTGTCAAGACCTACCAAAAACTGAGCAAATATAAAGATCTTGAAATAGAAATTAGCAAAATGTGGAATCTGAAGACGAAAACAATACCTATTGTCATAGGTGCCCTGGGAATGACAGCGAAACGGGCTGATTACTACCTAGCTCAGATACCAGGAAACCCCAAAATGGCTGAAGTCCAAAAGATAGTGCTCATGGGAACTGCCCATATCCTACGTAAAATACTGTCTATGTGATCTCAAATTTTAAAGCAAACATAATTTTCTTATGGTTTCTTAAACATTCACTTGAACAAAACTGTACAAATCCAAATATATGGTACCCTAGGCATAACACCTACATGAACTTCTAACTTGTTGTCTCTTGAGGTCTCTGGGTGAGACTTGGATCCAACTTGTACAAATGCAAAACAAAAGTCAAACATAAAATAATAATAATAATAATATAACTGGAACGACTCATGTACTGAGAAGAGCATTATCTCTGTGAAAACAACATCCATTCATGAATTCTTTTTTTTTTCTTAAATACATGTTTTACCTGTGAATTTTCGTGTGTAAACTGGCAACGCATACAACGAGTTTCTCTGCCTTAGGTGTACGGAAAACACTCGGCGAGAAATGGAAGAAAATTTGAAGAAAGAAGAAAAATAACAACATATTAATAATAATACTAACAACAATAACAATGGTTTCTAATTTTGGCACAAGGCCAACAATTTTGGGGATGGGGTTAAGTGAATTAAGTCGACCCCAGTACTCAGCTGGTGCTTATTTTCTTGACTCCAAAAGGATGAATAGAGAAGTTGACCTTTGGTGGAATTTAATCTTGGAAAGTAAAAACTGATGAAATGCTGTGAAGCAGTTTGCCCGTCTTGCTAACGATTCTACCTGCTTCGTAATAATAACCTACGTCAAATTGTTTCTCTTCTAAGTTTATTTCGAACATATTATTTCAGCTTTGAAGTAACATCGGAAGAGGAAGATGACCAATATCTATAATATTTAGGTTTTTAAGTATTTGCATTTAGCAAATTTAGTCATTGCTTTGTTTTGTTATTGTTTTTGTCATTTTTTTAATGTAACTTGTGTGTAGTTTACTTTGAAGCGCTAGAACTGTTTATTAGTGAATCATTGTCTGCGGCGATTTAGTCAAACTTCTGCTGTAGAATAATCCATGAAGAACTGAAGAAACCTTTAAACGTATCGTGCTCTCTGTGACTAATTATATTTCATTTTGTTATATGTTGTTTGGTTGTATCACTGGAATTCACCCAAAGCGAAAACTCTTGGAAATGAGTGGTTAGCCACGGTTACTAGTCTGGACCAGCGGGAAAAATAGTTATTTTTGTGATGAAGCAAACTTGAGAGCTTCGGAATATTCTTGACTGTCTGGTTGGTTGTGAAGCTTCAGCGCCGGACAAAACCGTCTAGACAATGAAACCCTTGAATATTCAAATGCTATATATGTATGTGTGTGTGTGTGTGTGTGTGTGTAAGCACGCGCACGC
>NC_142932.1:84499514-84502014 GCF_046866305.1 Octopus bimaculoides
AGTAGTACCTGTGTTTCAAAGGTCTGGCCTTGTCACATTTTGTGTCACGTTGACTCTTCCTGAGAACTATGTTAAAGGTAAGCGTGTCTGTGGAGCGCTCACCCACTTGCACGTTCATTTCACGGGCGGGCTGTTCCGTTAATCGGATCAAGTAAAAGTCTCGTCGTCGTAACTGACGGAGTACCAGTTATTCCAACTAGTACACCCCGCTTTTTAGGCCGCTTTTTATTGAATCATCGATTTCAAGTAACAAGATCAAACCAGTCGGGTACCTCAGTATATTGATTTCAAATTTTGGCACAAAGCCTAAAATTTTGTAGAAGGGTTAAGTCGATTACATCGACCCCAGTACTCAACTGGTACTTATTTTATCGACTCCAGGGTGAAAAGCTAAGATGACTTCGATGGAATTTTGACTCAGAACGTAAAGACGGACGAATTACCGCTAGGCATTTTTCCGACGCGATTACGATTCTACCAGCTCGCCGCCTTTAGGTAAATTAGTATATCATTGGTACCGTTATTTATTTTTTTTTTTTTGTATTGAGTAACGATCAATGTTCAATTAAGTATAATGTGAACGTTTCACTCACTGCAAAATACTGAAGTGTCGAAACTAACTTATCAAATACATTAATTTCAGTCAAGCATCATTTTTCTATAGATATATTTCAACTAAGGAAATGGGAGTATGTGGTTCGAATGACTTTCCGAGGTGCATAAGTAAAAGAAATAATCTTTAACCATGTCCAGTTTTTACATTTTTATATTGACTGTTATTAACAGTTAAACAAATGCACATGTCCATACACATATATCGACCCAAATACTCATATATGCATAGAAATAAATGCACAAATACATGTATAATTATGTGAATGTGAGTATGTGTATGCGTTTATAAGTTCAATTTTATATCAAAAGAAGCAAACTTAAAAGGTAAACCACACTTTTGATAAAATCCGATAACGGAAGGAAGCGCTAGAAATGTATATATATATATATATATATATATATATATATATATATATATATATATATATATATATATATATATATATATATATATATACATATATATACATATATATAATCATCCAACTTCCTGACTACCATGTTATTCTCAATATACAATATTTCAATATCACTTCAAAATCCTTCTATATGCATACACACACATATATATATATATATATATATATATATATATATATATATATATATATATATATATATATATATGTGCGTGTGTGTGTGTGTATATACGTGTGTGTGTGTGTGTGTGTGTGTGTGTGTGTGTGTGCGCGCGCGTGTGTGTGTGTTTGTGCGTGCGTGCGTGCGTGTGTGTTTGTCTCCCCACTATCGCTTGACATCCGATGTTGGTGTGACGGATAGAATAAATACCAGGCTTACAAAGAATAAGTCCTGGGTTCGATTTCTTCGACCAAAAAAAAGCCATTTAAGGTGGTGCTCCAGCATGGCCACAGTGAAATGACTGAAACAAGTAAAACAAAAAAAATAAGCGAACGAAGAAGAATATACATGTAAGCTTAGCGATTAAAAGCGAAAAGAACAACCTATGAATCAGCTGTAAGGTTCTGAAGTAGTACTCCCTTCCTAATGAACTCTCAGGCAAACTCAAAATAGCTAGTCTATCACAGCTCAACTGTAGCCCGGGTGTAAAACGTTAAAATAAAAAGAAGACTATGCTTGTGTAAGTAATCTCAAGACTTGAAGATAAGATGACACCAATATCAATGTAAGTCCTAGTAAGGCTTTAAACTGCATACGGTTATGGTACCTTGGTACGGGAGTTCCAGAGTATTGTGGAGTGCGGAGCAACTCTAATCGCTATTGTTCCCACGTCTATTCTGGCCTTGAGTAATAGCACCTGTTTAGGTCCCAGGTATGTGTTAATTAGCATGTGTATCACCCCACTTAAAACCCAGGCTAGGTCTTATCCGATAATCGGCGGTGACTTGATCAGCAAACCTCTGGAACGATTGACATTCGATGGTATATGTAGTACATCATAATATACGCCGGCTGCAATGGAAGCAAATAGACATGTTAACAGGGTGAAACATAAAGCTACGTTTCAGATGGTGATGCAGAGAAATTTAAAGATGGAGCCTTTATATATAAAATGTATGTACGGATGTAGGAGTGGCTGTGTGGTAAGTAGCTTGCCTACCAACCATATGGTTCCGGGTTCAGTCCCACTGCGTGGCACCTTGCGCAAGTGTGTTCTACTATAGCCACGGGCCGACCAAAGCCTTGTGAGTGGATTTGGTAGACGGAAACTGAAAGAAGCCCGTCGTATATATATATATATATGTATATATATATATATATGTATGTGTGTATATATGTTTATGTGTCTGTGTTTGTCCCCCCCCCCAACATCGCTTGACAACCGATGCTGGGGTGTACGTCCCCGTAACTTAGCGGTTCGGAAAAAGAGTCCGATAGAATAAGTACTAGGCTTCCAAAGAATAAG
>NC_142932.1:84512014-84514514 GCF_046866305.1 Octopus bimaculoides
TGAACTACAGCCATGATGGGACACTGACTTGAAAGGTTTAGTCGATCAAATCGAGTCCAGTACTTATTATAAAGCTGCTGTGTTTATGGTCGTTATTACTGTTGCTGTAACTATTGCTCTTTCTGTTATTGTTAGTGTTGTTGTTGTTTTTGTTGTTGTTGTTGTTGGTGGTGGTGGTGGTTTGCATTATTTTTGTCGATGTTGTTATTGAAGGCGGAGAGTTGGCAGAATAGTTAACACGCTGGACTAAATGCTTAGCGGTATTTCACCTTGTCACTACATTCTGAGTTCAAATTCCACCCCCGTTGACTTTGCCTTTCATCCTTTCGGAGTGGATTGGAGTACATACACCCTATTAGCTATAAGTGAGTAGCATGAGTATATCAAACTGCATATTGGATCTGGGTGAATGTAGCGATATATCTCTATTAAATCTGGACTTCAGAGGTTACTCTCAGCTCTAGCGGTAATTGGGTTATCTCCTACTTTTGTTGCTTAATCTCAAACAACTAATGATGAATATGATGATGATGATGATTATAGGAGGAGGAGGAAGTCAAGGATGGTGACGACGATGATGATAGTGGTTTAGTGTTTGTGGTGGTACGGTGAGGGCGTGAATGGCGATGATGACGAAGATGACGCCGGTGGTGACGATGATGATGATGGTGGAGGTCTATGTTCGAAACTCACATGTTTATTACGTATTGCTGCATTGTTGCTGCTGGTACTGCACCTACTACTACTACTACTACTACTACTACTACCAACACCAACACTACTACTTCTACTATTAATAGTACTACTACCACCACCAACACCAACACTACTGCTATTATTACTACTACTACTACTATTACTACCAACACCAACACCACCGCTAATACTACTACTATCACCAACGCCGACACCGGCACTACTACTACTACAACCACCACTACTACTATTACTGCTACTACTGCTACTACTACTACTACTACCACCACCACCACCACCACCACCACCACCACTACTACTACTACTACTACTACTACTACTACTACTGCTACTACTACTTGCTACTGTTTTTGCAGTCGTAATTATTACGAATAGCAATGTTGCTGTTAGTGTTATTTTCGTAAGTGTTGACTGGAACAGTATTGTTGTTGTTGTTGTTGGATTTGTTGTTGTTATTGTTAGTCCTGTTGTCGCTAAAATTGTTCATGTTGGTGTTGTTGTTGCTATTGCTGGTGTCGTTGCTAAAGTTCTTGTTATCGTTGCTAATATTGTCACACTTCATTGTTAGTGATAATACCACAAATGTTCCCTTATTATTGTTACGTGTGCCTCCAGACATTTTCACTTTTCCTTCTACTCTCTTATTTGATATTTTCTCCTATTTTTCCTTTTCTAACCATTATATTATTTTATTTTATTTTATTTCATTTTATTTCATTTCATATTGTTTTTCTCCCCATTTACTTTATTTATTATTATTTTTTTTTGGGGGGGGGAGGTTTCGAATTTATCATTCTCTTCATTGTCCTTCTTCGCATTTGGGTTTCCACTGAAAGGTGGTGGTATTAAATTTGTGAAACATGGATAATATCCTTTGTTACAAATCTTCATTCTTCAACCCCTTGTTTCGTTTCCTCGGATTCCTTACTGATAAACTCAGCAGAGAGTCAGTCAGCACTTATTAACTACGAAACGACAAAAGCAACCATTTTCCTATAATACTTGTATAATGCTTAATCACTCCTGATCGGTCCCCCACACATATGGCTAACTGCATCTCCGCCGCCCCACTCCGCATATTTTTTTTCTACTTCTCTCAGTTCATTCAGGCAAGCTATGTGTTAATAGGTGAAAGTGCGAGCTAGCGAACAAGTTACATATACATATACATATATATGAGTGAGTTTGTTTATACGTGTCTATATACCTGTGTGTGTTTGTGTATGAGTCCGGGTGTGTGTGTGTAGAAATTTACATATACATAGCTATTTATATAACTATATATATAGATATTCATGTCCTTTATTCCTAATCTTTCCCCTCGTTCTTCTACGTGTGTACATATATGTATGCACGTCTATATATATGTGTGTGTACGTATACATACGTATATATATATAGTATATATATATATATATATATATATATATATATATATATATATATATATATATATATATATATATATATATATATATATATATATATATATATATATATATATATATGCATATATATACATATATATATAAAATATATATGTGTGTGTGTGCGTGTATGTGTATGTATACTTACATATATGGATGCATGTTTATACATACATACGTACGTACGTACGTACGTTCGTACGTGTATGTATGTATGTATGTATGTATCTACACATAAGCAGATAGATGCACACAGATACACGCACATACAAAGAGACAGAGTGACAGAGTGAGACAGAAAGACAATATCCACAACAACAAAACGAGGAAGGAGACGATACGCAACGCCATAACGA
>NC_142932.1:84522014-84529514 GCF_046866305.1 Octopus bimaculoides
ACAAGCGTTCTGTGTCCTTAAGTTTTCAAACAGGGGAGATAAGCACCTCCACCCAACAAAGCCAGCACCGAGAGACTAGTTTCAAGGTAATTGCCCTTCATCAGTCTGGAGTATCTTGGCTCTGGTAGATGTCGCTGCTAAACCGCTGTTGAAAAAAAAAAGAATTTCAAGAGAAATACATTCACTGATCTTCAAAATTAGAGATATCACATTTCTAAATCTCTCAGAGAGAGTTATGCAGTAACAGCACGATAAAGTGATGTCTTGTTGCCTATTTAATGTGGCAGTCCCAGGAAAGGGAAGAATGTTAATGTTATTTAGCCCCAAGAAACACCGTTTCTGGTTGGCTAGAAAGCACCACCTCCCAACAAAGCCAGCATCCAGAGACTAATTTCAGGATAATTGCCCTTCTTGAAAACTTAAGGGCACAGAACGCTTGTGTCGCGTAGCCAACTAGAAATTGTTTCCTGGGGCTAAATAACAGTAACATTCTTCCCTTTCCTGGGACTGCCACATTAAGTGGCAACAATCCAACACTTTATCGTGCATAAATCTCTCTGGGAGATTTATAAATGTGATATTTATATTTATGTATATATTTATATATTAAAAATTCTTAAATTTCTCATGCTGCTCCTTATATTAATTCTGATGAGAGAAACATAGATGATTGTTACGCTTGGAATTAACTTGCCCATATCAACCGATCTCTTCTCGAAACGGCCGTCAGACTTTGCACCTGCTCAAGATTCCTTTAAGATCATTTTATACCAACTTTTTTATCTATTTGGATTACCGCCATACATTCACCATCCGCATACTTTAATATCCTCATTGATTTTAATACGAACATACAACCTCGCAAGTACATTTATGTATTTTCATATATTTATATATCTATAAATTTTTATATTATATCTTATGTATATGAATGCACCTATGTATGCTGTGAAGTATTCCGATGCTTTGAAATATGTTGAGTGAATATGAACACTGACATTTGAAATTTATATATATAGCGTAATTACTATTCAGTTGAATTAGGTACTTAAATTGAAGGACCAAGTCAGTCCGGTATTATCCTCTTGCTCTGTTAAAATATTTTTTTAAAGATTATATTAATATGGCTTGTCTATTGAAAATCCGTATTTTGTGCAGCTGAAGATAGTGCTGTATTTAAATTGATGAAATGATTGCATTGTTCAATTAAATGAAGCCGCCTGAAATGGTCGTATTGCATTACTAGTTGACATCCGGCTACTTATTTTGATGTACACATACACACAAACACACACACACATGTATGCATATATATGTATATATCTACATGTGTATATACGTGTCTATATATACCTGTATTGATAGATACATAGATATATTTCGCAATCTGTAGCACATGACATTACACTATAATTATTAGGTGCACTCTATAGGCCGAGAAGTTGAAACAGACGTCATCAGATAGTTAAACAGACACACTCATACACACACACACATACTAACACAAGCATAATAATAATAATAATAATAATAATAATAATAATAATAATAATAATAATAATGATACTCACTCAAACCCATCCGAACAGGAGTTCTACCACCCAAACAGACCTTGTGGATAAATAACATCCAGAACAAAATTTAAAAAAAGAGAAAAGATTTATCGATTCTCAACGAAATTAGTAAACAATCAACACTACTAAGTAACAAGAAGAAAACAAAAATACTGTACAAATACAGCATTACAGAAAAAGACTTACCTGAGGCAAAAGAAAAACTAAAGCAAGACATCCTTGCCAAAGCACAGAGGATTCGCCGGTATGAGAAACGCCAACGTTTCTTTGAACAAAACAAACAGTTCAAATCCAACCCCCAAAAACTCTACCAAGAACTGGGTAAAAATAAAATAGACATTACTTCAGCACCAACAGCAGAAGAACTAGAGAAATTCTGGAAACAAATATGGTCGGTGAAGCAACAACCCCAAAAAAGGACCATTAAAACAACGAACTTAGCACCTGAGCAACTCTGGGCCCCTATAACAACTGAAGAGGTCACCCAGACACTGCAAAGACTAAGCAACTGGAAAGCACCTGGACACGACAAGATCCCCAATTTCTGGTTAAAACACCTGCCAGCAATGCATAAAAAGCTGGCAGAAAACTTTAACAACATAATAGCAGATCCAGAAACAATGCCTGAATGGCTCACAAAAGGGAAAACCATCTTAATCCCCAAATCCACGGAAACGGAGAAACCACAAAACTATAGACCTATAACCTGTCTCCCTACGATCTACAAAGCCTTTACTGCAATAATATCGCAGAGAGAGAGTAAACACCTGGAAAATAACAACCTGTTTCCAGAAGAGCAGAAGGGATGCTGCAAGGGCTCATACGGCTGTAAAGATCAATTATTGATCAATAAAGCCATAACTGAAGACAGCCGCAGAAAGAAGAAAGGCCTCAGTATGGCCTGGGTGGACTACCAAAAGGCTTTCGACAGTGTTCCCCACACGTGGATTCTGGAAACACTAGCCATAAACAAGGTGGCACCAATTATCATAAAATACATAGAGCACTCAATGAACAAATGGCAGACAGTGCTACAGCTCCAAACAAAAGAGGGACTTGTGAAAACGAAAGCCATCCCCATTAGAAGAGGAATATTCCAGGGAGACACGCTCTCTCCACTCCTGTTCTGCCTGGCACTCACACCTCTAACAGAATTGCTAAATAGAACTGGATGCGGTTACAAATGCTATGGAAAAACAGTCAGCCACCTTCTATATATGGATGACCTAAAATTATATGCAAAAAACGACAAAGAGCTAGAAACACTACTACAGACAGTACACGGCTTTACCAAGGAAATAGAAATGAAATTCGGATTAGAAAAATGTGCCAAAGCAACCCTAAAAAGAGGAAAATTAGTTAAAAGTAGCAATATAACACTAGATAAAGCCAATGAAATAAGAGAACTAGATGAAAGCCAACCATATAAGTATTTAGGAGTCAATGAACTAGATAGGATACAACATACACAAATGAAAGAAAAAATAAAGAAAGAGTACTATAGACGAGTTAGATCAATACTAAAAACAGAGCTCAATGCTAAAAACAAGATAATGGGTATCAACACTTTAGCTGTCCCAGTTATAAGCTACAGCTACAACATCCTTAACTGGACACTAAACGAACTATGTAAAATAGACAGGAAAACAAGAAAAATAATGACAGGATATAGGATGCACCACCCAAAATCTGACATAGAAAGGCTATATATACAACGCACAGAAGGTGGCAGGGGTCTTATACAGCTAGAAAACTATTATAAAATAACCACCATAGGACTGCAAAAATACCTACTCCAGAAGCAAGGTAAACTAATACAAATAGCCACAAAACACGAGCAAAACAAAAAACTGTTTTCAGTATTTAAGGAAGCTGACAAATACAAACAAGAAATCAATCTACCTAACAAATACGAAGAAGAAGAAGAAGAAACAACAAAAGCTATAAAACAAATGAAATCCAAACTAAAACTAGAACAGCAACGGACCATGATAAAACGATGGCAAGAAAAGCCCCTACATGGTAAATACTGGGCTAAACTAAATGCGAAAGAAATAGACAGAGAAAAATCCCAGCAATGGCTGAGAAGCTCAGGACTCAAAGCAGAGACTGAAGGATTTTTAATTGCTGCACAAGACCAAAGCCTCCCCACCAGAAATTACCAAAAACACATAATGAAAAGAAATATAACAAGTAACTGTAGAATATGTGGAGATCGACAAGAAACAATAAATCATATTATCTCTGGCTGCCCAGTCCTGGCTAAGAAGGAATATATTCACAGACACGACAGAGCTGGGACCTATATACACTGGAAGCTATGCCAACATTATGGAATAGCAACAGAAAAAAGATGGTATAAACACACGCCAGAAAAGGTCACAGAAAACGAGAAAGCAACCATACTCTGGGATATGCCAATACACACAGATAGAGAAATTAAGGCAAATATACCAGATATAGTTGTCAAAGATCATGAAGGAAAAACATGCCTTCTAATTGATGTTTCAATACCAGCAGATGACAACGTTTCTCTAAAAGAAATGGAAAAACTTTCAAAATACAAAGACCTGGAAATAGAGATAACTCGAATGTGGAATCTAAAAACAGAAACAATTCCTATCATAGTAGGTGCCTTAGGTATAATAAAAAAATATTCAGACAAATACATAACAAAAACACCAGGACTTACAAATATATATAACATACAGAAAATTGCACTACTGGGTACTGCACACATTCTACGCAAAACACTTTCAATACAGTAAACATAAGAGCACCACAGCAAACCACAGCACATACCCAAGGCGCACAGAGCTGCGCTCGGTAGTGAAGTGAAAGCACGTTATAAAAATAAAACTACTGAATAATAATAATAATAATAATAATAATAATAATAATAATAATAATAATAGTGGTAGGCCCTGCCATTTTTATATATGAAAAGGAAAAAAAAATGTTTAATTTCTTTCGTAAGATTATTTCAATAGTAACATTCGGTTGCCTATATATATTTCAATCTTAATTGATATCATGCGTAAGATATTAAACTTTAACTTCAAATACATCAAATTTATGGAAATAAGATAACTTGGAAATTTTATCATTTATATAGTTTTCGTAAGCAAGATAGAACCACAGACATTTCACGCTGGTCATAATTTAAGCAAACTACCAGATGGTAGTCTGAATGAGAGCGCAGAAAACAAAGCGTGTTCCACTGGCGTCTTAGGCCTATGGAAACAAAGCATGATTGCAGCAAAAGCCAAGAGGAAATGGATCTAAAATAGGAACATTTGTGTAACATTTGAATGCCATCTAACACGTGACCTGAAGCTTGTTAATATCTTTAATTGCTTTAAGGATTCGAGCTGGTGGAATCGTTACCGTGCTGGACAAAATGCTTTGTGACATTTTTCTGAGTTCAGATTATACTAAGACCGACTTGGCCATTCGTCCTTTTGAGGTCGATAAAATAAGTACCAGTAGAGCACTGGGATCGATATAATCGAATTACCCTTTTCCTCCGAATGTGCAGGCCTTGTGCAAAAAATGTTACCGTATATACTCTTTTACTCTTTTAATTGTTTCAATCATTTGACTGCGGCCATGCTGGAGCACCGCCTTTAATCGAGCAAATCAACTGCAGGACTTATTCTTTGTAAGCCTAGTACTTATTCTATCGGACTCTTTTGCCGAACCGCTAAGTTACGGGGACGTAAACACACCAACATCGGTTGTCAAGCGATGTTGGGGGGACAAACACACACACACACAAACACACACAAACATATATATACATATACATATATACGACAGGCTTCTTTCAGTTTCCGTCTACCAAATCTACTCACAAGGCTTTGGTCGGCCCGAGGTTATAGTAGAAGAGACTTGCCCAAGGTGCCACGCAGTAGGACTGAGTATATATAGAATTTTATAATTTAATAAATTTAATCCGGAACATTTTTCTCATTTGAAACTAGCGAAAATATGAACCGAAATTTCATAAAGACTTTCTACAGCGGAATACAAGAGAACTACAACAATAACCTGTAGAGTAGTCTTCCTATGATTGATTTTTTTTCCATAGACATTTTCTCCCTTTAAGTAGCGAGCAAGACACAGATAAACAAATAGATTGTGTAGGATGTCAATTTACAGGTTCTTCTCAAAAGCATATGATGCGTAAATGTTTCAGAGCACCTCGATAAATGTTGTATTCTCTCCAATCAAGCATATAAACGGGCGTTGGGCGTTAATAAATCAGATCTGCGATTGAAATATTACGTAAATGTCAGAAAAGTTTACCATATAGTGTCATATATCAATAAGTGTATATATATATATATATATATATATATATATATATATATATATATATATTGACTTTTGCCGAGAAAGTAAGCATGAGAAAGAGAGAGAATGGGTTGTGCGCGTGCGTCTGTGCGGTTCTATATGCTTATAAATGTGCACGTACAGACTCATATGCATACATACATACATACATACATACATGCATACATACATACAAACAGAGGGACAGACAAACAGACACACAGCTAGCTACCTAGCTAGCTAGCTACCTAGCTAGCTAGCTAGCTAGATAGATAGATAGATAGATAGATAGATAGATAGATAGATAGATAGATAGATAGATAGCTATATAGATATACAATAACTAAATAGTGAAGACGGAGCGGTTCTTACAACGCAAAAAGGCAAAAATTTTAAGCATCTTTACATATTTCAGACAGAAAGGTTTATCATCAGAAGTAGGCAATCAAAAAGCATTAATCTATGTAGTACCGGTCATGTTGAGAGCGTTGGGGAACAACATATAGCTGTGCTCTTGTTAGAGGTGATGGAGCTGTGCTTATGTCAGAGGTGATGGAGTTCGTTTTTTTTATATTCCCGTATCGGTACATTGTTGTTTTTCGGAACAAAGAACTTCTAAAACCCGTCATCCAAATTTTTACGCCTTCATTGTGATACGTTCTGGATGAGTTTATATCAGTGAGTTTTGCTGCCTTTCAATGCTAGGCAGGGTCAGTATACATTCTTTTCTACTCTATGCACAAGGCTCAAAATTTTGGGATAGGAGGCCAGTCGATTAGATCGACCCCCTTACGCAACTGGTACTTAATTTATCGATACCAAACTGATGAATGGCGGCATATGAACTCAGAGAATAAAGACAGACAATGTACTGCTAAGCATTTCGCCCGGTATGCCAACGTTTCTGCCAGTTCATCGTCTTACGGTCAATATACATTACTACCGGAATACAAAGTGTTTTCATATTTGACATTGACGTTATACTTAAGCGTTTGTGCTTGTAACTAGTGCATGTTGTTCTTTCGTTTATTGTAGCATTGTACATATATATATATTCTAAACAGTGGAGGCGCGTGGCTTAGTGGTTAGGGTGTCAGCACCATGATCGTAAGATTGTGGTTTCGATACCTGGACCGGGCGACGTGTTGTGCTCATGAGCAAAACATTTCATGTCACGTTGCTCGAGTCCACTCAGCCGGCAAAAATGAGTAACGCTGCGATGGACTGGCGTCCCGTCCAGCTGGGGAATATATACGCCATTGAAACCGGAAAACCGGGCCCATGAGCCTGGCTAGGCTTTAAAAGGGCGCATTTATTTATTATTATATTCTAAACAAACTTTGGAAGCGGTGAATGTGCTTGGTATTCTGCAGGCGAGAAAGCAAATTTTGAATGCAGAATAACCATGAACACAGCAGAAATATTGGGTATTTTACCATTCTAAGACGGAAAAAATTTCCAGTAGCTGGATACGGGGCAACTTTTTTTCCCTCTTTTAAGGGTAAAATGCCTGAAATTTACCGCCTTCTCTGCAATATGTACATATTTGGCATCTTCGGCTTGATGGGTAGCCACTGGATTACTCCTCGTT
>NC_142932.1:84534514-84569514 GCF_046866305.1 Octopus bimaculoides
TCAGGGCCCCACCCATGCCAGGTTCCTTAACTACCCTCTCTATGATGTAGCGCATCAGATGGAGGTTGTCATGGATGCTCCGGCCCGGCACGGCGCACGTCTGCTCCGTGCCGACCAGTTTCTCGATGACAAGCGCCAACCGCTTGGCTAACACCTTGGCCAAAATTTTCATGTCTGCATTGAGCAGAGTGATGGGCCTAAAGTTATCTATGGCGTCCCCCTTGTTTGGATTTTTCTTCAGCAGCGTTACCGCTCCTCGGTTCACAAAACCGGGAATGCTCCCGTTCTGCTGCCAGTTGCAGTACACGGCCGCCAAGACGTCTCCAAACAAGTCTGGCATACAGTTGTAAAGCTCGTAGGGCAGACCATCCAAACCCGGAGATTTGTCCGTCGAGCAACCCGCCATCGCGTCCCTCACCTCCTCCGCCGTGATGACCCCTTCACAGCACTCCGCCTCTCTTGCCGAGAGTCGTGGCAAGCTGTGCAGGTAGGCACTAAAGTCCACCCTGCCTTCTCGCTCGCCACTCCTCCCGAACAGTCGGGCAAAATGCCGCTGAAACGCCTCGCACATCTTGCTCGGCTCGAGAAATTCGCGCCCCTGTTCGTCTACCAGAGACCGGATGGTGGCTCTGTTACCCCGCTGCGCCTCCGCCACCCGGGCCTCTCGTGCGGCTCCAACACCTTCATTCCTCAGAGCACGCATCCTTGCCCTGACAGCACACCCTTCGTGTTTAGCATTGAAGTGTTGGTCGAGGGCCAACCTCGCCGCTAAAACGTCGGATGCGATGCCACTTCGCAATGCCTCTTCTAACTTTATCACTAGCTCCCCCTCTATTCTGTTCCTCTCTACAGTTAGTGCCCTGCTATACCTTATTGCTTCCGCCCTTACTGCTCTCTTGAGGGCAAACCACCATTTGTTGTTGACGATGGCTCCCGTCAAAGCCCTCTTTACTAACGTGCTAATCCGGTCTCTGAAAACCTGTCTCGACGGGAAAGACGCGTTTAGTTTCCAGTAACCGGGACCCTGCCTATGTGCCTTATCTAAGTCTAGCGTACACGTCACAAGTTTGTGATCCGTGTAGCTGACTATGTGGAACTGTGGACATCCTAAACTATCTCTATCTCTTGTCCTGCACACTATCCTATCTAGATACGACCTCGACGACCCAATGCGGTTGCTCCAAGTCCACGTTGGCACATTTGGGCGGTCGAGTCGGTACCTGTCAGACAACTGGAAGCGTCTGAGCAGGTCTATGAGGCCTTTGCATCCCCTTCTAGTTTTGTCACTCCCCACGTAGTCTAGATGCGTGTCCAAGGTAGCATTCCAATCCCCCACTAAAAGTAAGGGAATACTTCTAGGGAATACTTCTAGACGTCGAAAGAAGTCTGACCGACCTGTTAAAGGAGGCACATAAACTGCCAGCAACCGAAAAGCGCCTCCATCGCTGCCGTCCACATCTAGGACAACCAGTCTACCCTCCGGGTCCGTAAATATCGTCTTTACTTGGAGATCCAGACTCTTGCGAAAAAGAACCGCCGTGCCACTACCGCCCATCCTCGGCAGACAGGGAGAAAAATAAATGTTAAACTGTCCGCCAAACATGGACTTTAGGGCCCGCGGTTCATGGAGTCTGGTCTCACTAATGGCTATGATATCCAAATTGTGTGACTTGATGTCATTTAAGAGGTACCCTTGTTTCCAAGGCGACCCCAAGCCACGCACATTTACACAACCAATCTTCACCATGATTCTATCAAAATTTGTGTTTTACACACGAAAGGAGAGAGAGAGAGAGTTACTTACTGTCCGAAAGTTCTTGGCTTTTGGCCTCACAACCTTCTCTCAGAAGGTTTTTGTATAGTTTTTTTTATGAATATTTTTGGAATCTCCCTACTGTATCCGGGTAGAGAGATTTCAGTGTATTGTATGTGCTCCGTGTTACATGTATGATTTTGATGTGTTGTGGTGGTGTTGTGCGTGGGTGATTGCTTGTTTTCGTGTCATTATCTGTTATGTTAGTATTTGACCTAATGAATTTCATTAGGTCTAGATTGTTTGTGTTTATCGCTGTCAAACTTGTTGTGGGGTTCTGTGTTGGTGCGTTTGTGTTGGTGTTTTTGTTTTCTGTGGATGTATTGGTTTCGGGGCTGGTAAACCTCCCCGCTTTGTTTGTTTGTTTTTCCGTTCTTTTTTTCCCCCTTTTTCTTCTTCCCCCCGTGGCCACTTGCCAAGCCTCTGTGTCATCTTCATCTGACATGTCGGAGGAATCGGAGGGTGGGAGGGGAAGGGTGTTGGGGTCTATTTTTGTGTGGGTTGATTTTGTTGTTGGTGGTGTTGGTGCTGTTTCGTAACAGTTGGGATGTGGTGTTTTGGTTTTTGGGGGTGGGGTGGGAGTCTTTTTCGTGTTCCCTTCTTGTGGGGTTGTTGTTGTTTGTGTTGGTGGTGGTGATGGTGCTGATTCTGTCCTTGGTGGTACTGGTGGTGTTTTTGTTTGGTTCGGCTGTGTTGCTGGCTGCTGGCATTTTTCCATTTCGTTGTACAACTGCTTGACCAGTTGTGCATATGGCGGTGTAGGCAGTAATGCTGTTTTTTTCTTGTGCTTTTCTTGTGGTTGTTGTTGTTGTTGTTGTTGTTGTTGTTTTTCTTTATATTGTTGCCGTTGTTGTTGCCTTTTCTTCTGGGCTACTGGGCATGTTTTTTGAAGGTGAGTTTTGCTACTACAAACGTAGCAAACTGGCCTTCTGCCTTCGACGAAAACATGAAAAATTGAATCCTCAGTTAATTGGATTCTATGTGGAATTTTTTCCCAGTTTGCTGGATCAATTTGTACCAGGAGTTGAAATTCCTGGCCAATCCAGTTTTGATTGCAAACGGCAGATGCTTCTAGTATGTTTATCTCCTCCTCTATGCCTAGACATATGGCAGATACTAGCCATTCTTCCTCAATTTCAGGAGGCACATTCGAAATTTTTATTTTCGTAACCCTACGACCAAGGTACGTAGGGATCATGAGCAGGTTCTCATGCTGTAATGACTTAGTGGAGAGGTCCTTCGCTCGCTGCTCGCTGTCTAGTCTTACTTCTATCGTTCCGAATTTCAAACCTCTCGTTATGTATGTCTTGTAAGACCAAATCGGCTTTAAGCATCTCTCAACATTTTCTTGGGTGAATTTTTCCACTGTCTTTGTCTTTAAATTAATGGTTCTGTAGATGATAGTTTTTTTTTCGATGTTTATCTTAAAGTCCGCGGGCGTTTGAAGATGGACTGTAACGTCCTTTTTACTTAGCATGCTTTTGCATGCAAGTAATTTCTCTTTCGATATATTCAAAATTCTTTTCCTAGGCTTCAAAGCCTCGGCAAAGTTCGTTGTGGTGGTGGTGGCGGTAGTGGTGGTATCAGTGGTGAGGACAGTGGTTTTGTTAGCAAGGACATTTGTGTCCTTGTTGTTGCTGCTGCTGCTGCTGCTGCTGTTGTTGTTGTTGTTGTTGTTGTTGTCACTGGTTACGTTGGCAGGCAAGACTGCTATAGCAGCAGAGTCTTTCTTTTTCTCCATTCTCTCCTTTAACTGTGAGGAAGGAAGACTAGGAAATTCTTTTTCGAACGAAACACTGCAGACTGCAGCGTTCGTTTCACAAAAATTTTCATGGCTACAAGACGCCATCGTCTCAAAAAAAATGGCTAAAAAGCCGAAATTGGTTTTTATATCCTGGAAATGTGCCACACAGGGCAGATTTCCGTCGCAAAAAACTTGCCCCAGAGAGTCTACAAGTTGTTATACAACTTTGTATATAAAATAAATTTTACAAACAAACTTTTTAAAACATGAAAAAGGCAAAACTTACGGAGCCGACACGTCTACCGTCCGTCCATAGAGATAGATAGATAGATAGATAGAAAGATAGATAGATAGATAGATAGAAAGATAGACAGATAGATAGATAGATAGATAGATAGATAGATAGATAGATAGATAGATAGATAGATAGATATTAGCACTTATGATTTTACGAACAGACGCAAAAGTGTACTCAGTACATTGTGAGGAATATACGATCAAGCATTTTTATTTTCATTTTTTTTTATACATATATTATTTCTTAAGCTTAAGTAAATATTACAAAGTTTTTAATTTGAGAATATCTTCAAAACACACAGGCAAACGGGCAAGCACGTGTATGCGTATATGTTTGTATGTATTTATTATATATATGTGTGTGTGCTTGTGTGTGTGTGTGTGTTTATGTGTCTGTGGCTGTGTCTGTGTCTGTGTGCGTGTGTATCTATATATGTATATATGTGTATATGTATGTATGTATGTATAGATAGAAAGATAGATAGATAGATGGATAGATAGATAGATAGATAGATAGATAGATAGATAGATAGATAGATAGATAGATAGATAGATATGTGTGTATACACAGACATAAATATATACTTTTGTGTATGCGTCTATGTCTATCTATATGTAGTAAATAAATATGTGAGCGTGGGTATGTCAATGCTTGTATAGAGCTGTATGTCTGCATCAAATATGTATAAAAGTTTTAGACGTCGATAGAGATAATATTTGAAGTTATGTAATACATAACGATACAATATAATATTTATCCATTATCCAAAAATAGACATTTCGTCATGCATACTCACACCCCTGACCGGCGAATATACTATATATGTATATGTACATATATAGTATTTATTGATTATGTGATCGACCAGACTATCGGCTGTAGTTATATATTGCTGATCACAATGCACTTTGTACCGTTTTAGCTTTTGAATTACGCCAGCCCGCTGGCCAGGCGAGTAAATCAACTTATATAATATATGAACACACACACACACACACACACACACATACACATATAGTTGGTAGTATGGAGAATGAAAAACAGATGTATGTCATATATGTGAAATCAATCATTTCATCATATACATACGTATTCGTATGCGAGGGTCTATATATATGTCGTGTGTGTATGTGTTTTCGTGTTTATATATATATATATATATATATATATATATATATATATATATATATACACACATACATATATATATATTTATGCCTTGATAGGTGCAAAAGAATGGAAAACGTAATTCTGTACTCCATGTGTTTCGTAGCCAATCTGAGGATGTTTCGTAACTCAAGGGTATAAAATATGTATTAAGCTTGGATTTTTTCAGGTACGAAATGCAGAAACAGTTTCGGAGAGAGTTTCAAAAATATCCACCTTTGTGACTTAACATCACTCCGGTCAGATATATATTTGAAGTAGATGGAACTCTTCAGATCGTTCACAACAAACGTTCCGGAAGGCTGTAGCATCAACTCGCCTAACAAAGCAAACAGAGTACTAAGAACTTACTGCTAGATATAAGATCAGAACTTTAGAATCTAGTGCCCATCGCAATTTCAAGTGCTGCCATTGGAAAAATGATGTTCCAAGTATAGTCTATGTTTTCAATGAAAATCATCAGGAGCAAAGAGTTTTACTGGTGGTACTTGGCTTGATGTATGTAGAAGATACACACGTTCCAACAAAGTTTGTTTGAAGCAATGAGGATATCTCAAATAACGCTACAATCACATGTACTGAGGAAACTGAGAACTCGCATATTTTGGAGGAACACAATGCTAATTTATCAGGAGTTACAGTATGGTGCGGCTTATCATCAAAAGGATTAATTGGATCATGTTCTCTTGACGCTACTTTGACTGGTACCATTTACTGGAACTTGCTGCAACTATTTTCTATGTCAAGTATTCAAGCGGGCTTTGGGATGTGGAGTTATACTTCCACATTATCATTGTAATATAAAAGCCTACTTTGATGAAAGTTAGCCAAACAATGTTTAGGTTAAAAAGTTTCACTAGAATACTCACTGCAGTCATCGGACATCACACCACTAGTCTTTTTTTAAACTGGTTCTCCCACCAACGGAGCAGCCTGCTCCTAAAATTAACATACAATTGACTGAGCATTTCACAGACGCGCGTGCCTTTAAGGGCACACATGTCTGTGAAATGCTGTGAAACCCGTGTCTCTCAGGGAGATTCAGCGTAACACTCAATACGATAAAGCTGGCCTTTTGAAATTCAGGTACACCTCATTTTTTGCCAGTTTAGTGGACTGGAACAATGGGAAATAAGGTATCTTTCTGAAGAATGCAACGCGCTGCCAGGAATTGATCTCACGACCTTACAATCGTGAAGCGAATACCCTTACGACTAAGCTACACGCCTTCACGCGACTTTGTTAAGGAAACACTTAAATGATATGTCTTACGGTACAAATTCGGCAAGCGTCCATGAATATAGGGCCGCCATTGCAGGAGACACGTGCAAATGCCAAACGAAATATTCCTTGATGTTCGCGTTATCAGCAGTAGTTAGACCAAAATGATTATCACTTTGAAAACAGGTATTCATAAAAACATTAAATCCTGTCTGTTCTATCAAGTCTTGAAAATGAAATGCATTCTAATAAACACCGACTATGTGCATGCACCGTTTGGTTGTTTAAAACACCCTGTATATGCATGTATGCGCCTGTGGATATACATATATGTGTGTGTGCGTGCCTCTGTGTGTGTGTGTGTGTGTATGTGTGTGTATGTGTGTGTGTGTGTGTGTGTGCATACAAAGTCATACTCGTATACATACGAACACACACACACGCAACCTTTAGCTATATGTTTACCTACCTATCTATATCCACCATTTCTACATTTATCTTTTATTCTCTTTATTGTCTCTTAGCTTGCTCTCCTTAGCTCACATCCCTCGTATATCTCTTCTTGCTGCCCACACTGTCCTATTCTTATTATCCTCCCTCTTCTGCATCCAATTTCTCTCCAAAAACCCTCTCCCCAAGAGAGTGAGAGAGAAGAGAGAGGGAAAGAGAGAGATATTTGAATTTATCTCATACTCACGCATTCTATCATGTTTTCTTTCTTTCTCTCTCTCTCTCTCTCTCTCTCTCTCTCTCTCTCTCTCTCTCTCTCTCTTCCTCTCTTCATGTTCTTTGTTTAGAACTGTTCTGCCATGTAATGTACATTTTTCTGCTTCTTTTACAGTATTACCTCACAGGATGAGAAGAAAAAGGAGAAAGAGACTGTACGAGAGAAAGAGAAATAAAGAGACAGTGAGAGAGAGAAAGAAAAATAAAGAGACAATGAGAGAGAGAAAGAGAGAGACAGACAAACAGAGACAGAGAGAATTGAGGGTGAATGGAAAGAGATTTACTGAAGATAATCTTTCTATTTCTATCCAGAAATCATTTGCATAATCAACGCCAAAAAGAATTAAGTTGTCCCTTCAAAATCCCTCTCTTTACACTTCCTTACTTTTGTTCCAACTACCCCTCTTGGTTATATTTCCCTGCCCCGCTCACCGCCACCACCACTCTTCCAGAGGCACGAAACACCCTTACATCTCTCTGTACCTTATATTGAGAGCTGTCCCTTTTCATCGAAACGTGCCTCCATTTATCACTTACACTATTATAGCAGCAGTATCTCCTACACCACTAATAGCTCTTACACCGACACAACAACTATCACCAGAGCCAAAGCAGCCAATAGAACTGCCAACATCAGTATAATTGTTATTACTTCCACCACCACCACCACCACCACCACCACCACCACAACCACCACCACCACCACCACCACCACCACCACCACCACCACCACCATCCACACCGCCACCACCACCACCACCACCACCACAACCACCACCACCACCATCATCACCACCACCACCACCACCACCACCACACATCAACGCAACCATCATCCACACCACCACCACCACCACAACCACCACCACCACAACCACCACCACCATCATCCACACCACCACCACCACCACAACCACCACCACCACCATCACCACCACCACCACCACCACAACCACCACCACCACCATCACCACCACCACCACCACCACCATCACCACCACCACCACCACCACCACCACCACCACCACCACCACCACCACCACTTCTAAAAACCACCATCAAAAACAATACCACTACCCTAACCACCACCAAAAACAAACCATCACCACCACTTCCACTAATAATACTTCTATGGCAATCACCATCACCCCGACTCTGCTATCATCAATACCAAACCACCAAGTTTCATCTTTCTCTACAGCCGTTACTACGACTATCGTTAAATCACTGCTGCTGCTGCTGCTACCACTGATACTGCATCTACTACTACTACTACTACTACTACTACTACTACTACTACTACTACTTCTGCTGCTACTGCTGCTGCTGCTGCTGCCACCACCACTACAACAGCAACCATTGTCAACTTCTCTTTCACAGCAACTCAACCATCAACACAAACATACATTAGCATTCATTATGTACGACGATACATATATTAGTGTACTTTGTTTATAGGTGATATATTACGCGTTGTCATACCTAATACATATGCATAATGTATAAATTAGCATATATAAATGCACTTCAGCGTACATTACCATGAATCCCGAGCAACAAAACTAAGACACTTATCACAGTATCACTACTGCTAAAATATATCAGCATAATAATAATAATAATAATAATAATAATAATAATAATAATAATAATAATAATAATAATAATAATAATAATAATAATAATAATAATAATAATAACAATCGCACTCAGAGAGCGCAGACCTTAGCCAAGATAACACAAACGTCATCTCAACGATTAACCAATGATTTTTAAAATGAGAATATCTGAAATAACTTCGACTGCTCTCACAAATGAGAATACTAAAAATGAACCTGATCACTTTCAAAAATGAAGTAAAAAGAAAACAGGTAAAAATCATCCAGAATGCTTGTTTGGTGTCGGATCGATCCCAAAATCTAATCAGTTCGTGACAGTCACAAGCCCAAACATTCCTGAAAGTTTCATCCAAATCCATCCAAGGTTTCTTGAGATATCTTGTCCACGGACAAACAAACACGACTGAAAACAATAGCTCCGCCTTCAATAATAATAATGATAACAATAATATTATACTGCAGTTACCGTGAAGAAAATATCTCTCTTGTGGTAAAAGGTGTGAAAACTCCCGGTTTGTTCAGCATCGCCATCTTATGTAAAATTTAGTCAACGACATCGATTGATTTGCACTGGTAGATCGCCCGAACGAGGAAAATAACGAAATGTTACCGCCAGCTTTATAAATTTCTTCAGAGTTGCCTCTCTTAAGTACACCCGATTGACGAGAGTCAATGAACTCGAAACATCGATGTCTGGGATTCCTGATAGATGGTGACACTGAAAAGAACTTGGTGTTTCACACCTTTTAACCATAACGTAGCTGCAATATATTTGCCTTTTAGCAGTTCAAATATATCACAAAAATATTTTAACTAATCTAAATTTTGCTTATGCCTAAACACTGCTTGGCGCTAACATTTCGTTAAGATGGGCTACAGCAAATAATCTGCTTAATACCAAAGATTTGCTTGTCAGTTGTTTGACTTTAACCAGTTGATCATGTCCCTTTGTGGCTGATAATATGTGCATCTTTAATCATGAGCAGAAGTAGTGGACGAGCATCATAGCCATGTGTTGAGAGGAATTCTTTGGAGTTTGAATAATTCACCTTTGGAAACATGGGTGCTTTGCTCAACATCCTTAAACACCCCTTATTCAGGGACCTTTTGAGCGGGATGGGCTACTCGACCTGAAGAAAATTCTAACTGGGCCCCACCTGCGAGGTCATGCGCTGTTTATCTTGATATGAGATCACCACGTCACGCACATGTGGTTGTGATGCATGTGACTAGTGTACCCTTATCAGACGGGTGGTCATGATGGGTATAATGGGCTTTGTATATTTTACCCCAGTGTCATTTTGATGGCATGCACTGCTCTCTCACTCAATAATAATAATAATAATAATAATGATAATAATAATAATAATAATAATAATAATAATAATAATAATAATAATAATAGTAATAATAATAATAATAATAATAATAATAATAATGAAACTATCACTACTATCACCAACATCATCATCATCACACCAACATACTATCACCTTCATATCTACGCTACTAACTGTAGCACAAGCATTACCACAATTATCACCAGTGCCATCATCAACATCTCCGCAATGATACTATCATCAAAACCACAATCACAATCAATACCATTACCATTATCAAACCAGCAATGGCACGACCACTACCACCATCTTTAGGACAACAACACATACGTTAGCAACACTACCATCATTTATACATTTACACAACCTCCATCATTTATATATCTCAACCTTTATCACTCAACTATTACCTACATCCAAAGATGCATTAATAACAGTGGTATTAGGCAGTTGTAGGTTGTTGGTTGGCCTAGGGTTAAACAGCGACGACCTACAACTCTTCATTAATATTTTTTTTGTTTGTTAGATAAATTACATCGGTAGTTAACTTTCATAATCTGGACATCATGATTCAAATTCCGCCGAGGTCGACTTTGCCTTTCATCCTTTCGGGGTCGATTAAATAAGTACTAGTTACGCACTGGGGTTGATGTAATCGACTTAACCCCTTTGTCTGTCCTTGTTTGTCCCCTCTATGTTTAGTCCCTTGTGAGCAATAAAGAAATAACAAACGTTAGCACGCCGGGCGAAATACTTAGCGGTATTTCGTCTTTCTTTACGTTCTGAGTTCAAATTCGACTTTGCTTTTCAGGTGGTGTAGAAAACAAATAGATGTATTAGTTTAACGCTCGGAAAGTGAAAAGTCTTTAGCGTTTCGTGCCTAGGCTCTTCCACAGAAAGGAACGCAGAAAGAATCAAGGAGAGAAACAAGGATAGAAAAAAATGTGTGTAGTGGTTAGCGATCAATCATGGCGATATATATATATATATATATATATATATATATATATATACCCTTTTAATTGTAATAATTATTCACTCCTTGATAGTAAACCGCAGATTTTCTGCGGTATTGCTTGTGACGCACATGGTAATTTCTTGAGGACAAATAGTGGACTGACTGGCCTATGTAGGTTCGGAGGTGCTTTCAGGTTGTGTCGATGCATGATGTTCACTCTGTCATGCATGCACAATTGCTAGCACCGTCGAATCTGCAACGAGAATATCATACTGAAGAGGAAATGGAGTGTTATCGCTCCTAAGTCAGAAACGCGTCTATGATTAACTTCGAATGGTTAATTTTCATTGTTCTTTCTTCTTGTTTTGCCTTTGTGAGTTACAAGTAATGCTATCTGTTGGAATCTCAGCATTTTGGCTGCTATTTCTGAACTTCGGTATGTGGTGAAGCAACTGTTTTGCTGATCCCTTAATTATGTTTATAAATGTATAAGAACTTTTAAATGAGTTCTCCACCAATAATGGTGTTTACTCACCGAAGGGCTAGGTAAAAAATTATTAATTGTTAATTTATTAATAAATTAATAAATTGATAAACCTTTACCCTGTTAATTGTAATATATATATATATATATATATATATATTTGCGACTGGTTTCTTTCAGGAAACAAGTGATTGGAAATTACGAAGTTGTTTGTTTGTTTTTGGTTTTTGGTTTTTTTAATATTAAAGACTTTCGCTACGAATAGCGTTAATACTTCTCTTAAATCTTTTCAATGAATTACAATATCCTCATGAGACCCTTTCATATTTTTATCTACTTTGCAGGCCACTCACCTCAGTATTGTCTATACACCAGACTCTTAAAAGTATCATATTTGACTAAATCAATATTATTTTTGTTATCTTATTGATATTTTAGAAGGGTAAAATGAATACAAATTTGATCCTAAATGAAATTAGAAAGCCGAAGGAGGAAATTATATACTTTAAGTCTTATTATAGTCCGATAGTCTGTCATTACTGGCAGTATACAACTATTTTTTAAGAATAATATCAATCCACACGAGCGTATCTGCTATCAGTTTGTTAGCTAGCAGCTGTCATTATTGATGATGATGATGTTGATGATGATGATGATGAGTAGGAGGAGGAGGAGGAGGAGGAGGAGGGGTGGAGGAGGAGGAGGAGGAGGGGTGGAGGAGGAGGAGGAGGAGGGGTGGAGGAGGAGGAGGAGGAGGGGTGGAGGAGGAGGAGGAGGAGGAGGAGGAGGGGTGGAGGAGGAGGAGGAGGAGGAGGAGGAGGGGTGGAGGAGGAGGAGGAGGAGGAGGAGGGGTGGAGGAGGAGGAGGAGGAGGATGAAAAATAATTAAACGCTAATACATATACATATGCATATACATTTATTTGAAGCAAGTATTAAGATGGTGTACAGTAGATGTTAAAGACGTTTTATCACAAATGTCCAAATATGAGAAGAATACTGTATCACTAATTCGAGACTGAACAACATATAATAGTCTATATGCACAAATACAGAAAATGTGCAAACAGATCTATTTTACTCAGTTTGAAATCAGGAACCTCAGTAATCCATTTCTGGGCCTGTTATATCATTCAATGATTGGCAATGAGATTTATTGGCTGTCATTGCGAAAGCTACGCGAACTGAAAATTGTAATTGCGTAGAGAGAGAATGGAAGAATTTTTGTGAGAAGGTTTTAGTTTAATTCTTGCGGCAATGACGTTTCCATTCTGTAATAATGTGGACTTCTATCATTCGCTCACATAAATAGGTTATGTAAATAAATTCTTATGCTATTAGAAATTCCATTAACATTATTTAAATTTCGCAATAACATAACAACATACCACTTTTTCGGGGTCAACGTATTGGGGAGAGACGGCACTCCACTGAAGTTGCAGCTGTTAGGAACCCTATTGAATAATTGCACAGATGGTATTTCTCATTGCAAGGGTTATTGCTTTTATAAGTAACTGTTTCTTCCAGGAATATGTTAATTTTTCTTCATTCTTAGGATCAACATCATTGGTGAGGGACAGTATTGTTCAAGCAGAGAACTTTTCAGAATACAATGAACTGCCAAAAGATTTCTTTTTTATTTTATTTCGCGTATAATATAACCATCTGGAAGATTAATATTGGACTGAAATTTTGGCACAAGGTCAACAAATTAGAGGGAATTGGTAAGTCGATTACATCAACCCCAGTGGCAAGCTGGTTCATATTTTATCGACCGTAGAAAAGATGAAAGGCAATGTCGATCACGGCAGAATTTGAACTCAGAGCGTAAAGACGAACGAAATGCCACTAAGCATTTCGAAGATTGGCCACTAGAAGTTACTTGTTTTTGTTTATCAAGCTGATGTACAAAATGAACCCAATTTCAGTTCTCATAATTTTTTAGTCACATACTCATGGTAAGTTTCAGCTTCATCACTCTAAAAATGAAGAATGAGATACAGAAACACCACTATTGCACTCAAGCCAAATAGGAAACACCTATTGGAAGCTGCCAAGAAGTACCTTTTATTTTCCTCAGTTGATAAATCATTTTGCAAAAGACCTCGAAATATTTCAACAGCGCAATATCCATACTATTACAATATTCATACCAATATGCAGGCCAACAGAAATTGGAGTGAGGTATATAACTCGTTTAGAACAAAGCAATTAGTCTCGTAGATGTAACATCCAGAACTCATTGATCTAAACTTTCTGTTACAAACTCAAGAAAATGATAAACATCTTTGGGATGGCGATTTTTACAAGAACCGTCCAAATTGCATTTCAAATATTTTCTCAACACTTCGGATTTATTACTAAAATCATCTACTTTGTGAGATTTATCTTACTGAACCAAGATTATCAACATATGTACAAATGAAAATAACTTTCTCTCTTCGAATTCAATTGTATGTAATTTTGCTAGATACATCCTTCTGAAAGAAGTCCTTTAGCGATTTCATATGAAACATTCAGGAAATAAGTTTGATCAGTCTTGTAGTTTTGATGCACTTATTCTGGGTGCTTTCTTTTTAAAGCCCTGTTCAGTTTGCTACTATCTAGAAAAAGAGATAGAGATACAGAGAGAGGAAGAGAGGGAGAGGGATATATGGATTAGTTGATATTCTGCAATATACAAGAAATTAGCAATACCTTAGAATAACTAGAAGACTTTCAGTGTTTATTGTATTCACGAATGTTCGGAGTTCAAAATCAAGAACAATAGTTGAAATGAAGTACAGTAAAATGCTACATTGAAGAGTTCCAGCAAATACATCAAAGTTCTTTGTTTCACCTTCAGGGGTAAAAATCATAGGTTTTGTACCTGTCTTATGTACTTTAATGACAACAAGTATCTGAAGAGGCATATCATGCAGATGCGATATCTCACGTATTTTTGCTGTGATTATAACTGAAAAACTTTTTAAAGTCCACGAAGAGTGGTATTAAATTTTACTACAAGGTCAGCAATTTCGGGGGAAGGGTTCAGCCTATGACATCGACCGCAGTATTCAGCTGCTACTTATTTTATCGATCGCGGTGGAATTTTAAACTCAAAACGTAAAGAGGGACGAGATGCCGCTAAGCATTCTAGCGGTTCCACCAGTTCACTACCATAAATATTAGTACCGTTTCAAGATTACAATGCAGTATTTCATCAATGATTCCATGACTTGTTAATATATGGTTCCCAGTTGACTTGCCAGGATGAAAAATACTTTGCTTTTTCTTTAATCAATGCAAAAGTGAATAAGAAACTCTTAAAAATTAACTTACAGTGCAGCAAAGAGGCATAGGAAGTTAAGATATCTCGCAGTATTTAACTGACAGTGGCCGTGTGGTAAGAATCACATAGTTTCAGGTTCAGTCTCATCACGTGGCACCTTGAGCAACGGTCTTCTGCCATAGTCTTGCGTCGGCCAAAGCCTTGTAAGTGGATTTGGTAGACGGATATATATATATATATATATATATATATATATATATATATATATATATATATATATATATATATACACGTATATACACACACATATATATGTGTATGTGTGTGTGTGTGTGTATTTGTATTCATATTTTTTCAGAATTTGTGTAAATGTATATACAATAATATATCATTTGTATAAAGTTAAAACATAACCTGATTTTTACGTTTTCTATTATTGTATTTAAAAAAAACTTTTTTTACAATGTTGAAGAATGTTAACATTAAAAAATATTTTGTAATGTTCATAAAATTCAATTAGCGCTTTTATATTCATTCGTAGTAATCATCAGATCTCAAAATGTATTTAACTGACGGTTGAGTTCTTAAGAATTGTAGTAAAATGACTGACTTCTTCCGCATGCATCTAAACGCCAAGGATGGAAATTCATAAATTTTTTAATGCGATGTATTAAAACTTTTATGAAATTCCGTCTGTGGATTATTATTATCATTTATTATTTTTATTACTATTATTATTACTATAGTTATCCTATGTTATATCAGCGCAGTTCTGTAATGTCCCATAAAATTGCTGCTGAAAGTTGGAACTACTAGGCAATAGCCAGCATAATAGCACAGGAGCATATATGCGCATACACAGAAACATTCCCGTAAACGAATTTAAACGATATGTGTGTGTGTGCGCGCGCGCGCGTTTATCACCGACTATCGCTTAGTAACAAGTGTTGATTTATTTACGTCTCGGTAAGTTAGCGGTTCCGCCTAAAAGACCGATAGAATAACAACCAGACTTTTAAAATGTAAGTTCGATGTGTTCGATTAAGCCCTTCAAAACAATGCCCTGAAATGGCTGCAGTCCAATGACTAAAACGAGTAAAAGTTAAAAGATGAAAGATAAAAGAGAATTTGTTGAAAAACGTAATTACAAACAGCAAGATGTTGACCATAATTTCCACATGATTGTTAGTATGTTATAAGGAAACGACTGCTTTATCATCAGGTCATCCCATAAGTTCTGTCCGATTTTACCTTTTTTAAAATTGAATGAAATTTAATAGTATTTTAGAATGTCTAATGGAATTAAAAACTATTTTTATGCATTTGTGTACATTCAAACTAATTAAGTATTATTTTACAGAATAAATACAATAAAAATTTCTTTGATTTAAACCCTTTCTTAAATGGAAGTATCCAAAAAGCATTTGGATACAAGTTTGATAAAATTTCCTTGAAGATGTCTCTTTAATTGTTGTTGTGATTGCTAATTGTTTCCACTGATGGCGACTTTGGTAGCCCACGCAAACAATTGCAATTGACGTATGTGAAGAGTCTCTATCTCATTTATTTCTGCCTTTGTATAGTCTGCTTCAGCAGCCGATCAAAATGGTATTCACATAATACTTTCTTTATTGTGATCTTCTCTTCCTAAAATAATGAAGAGTTATTGATCGAGTTATTCTTTGAGGTTTCGATGAGAATCTCTTCATTAACTTTAACAAATATTTCATAGGTGCAGGAGTGGCTCTGTGTTTAAGAATCTTGCTTCTCAACCACATGGTTCCGGATTCAGTTCCCCTGCGTGCCAGCTTGAGCAAGTGTTTTCTGCTATAGCCACGTGCCGATTAAAGCCTTATGAGTGGATTTGGTAGACGGACACTGAAAGAATCCCGTCGTATATATATATATATATATATATATATATATATATATATATGTGTGTGTGTGTGTGTGTGTGTGTGTGTGTGTGTGTGTGTTTGCGTGTATTTGTGCTTGTGTGTTTGTGCCTGTTTGTCCACTCCCCCACCATCACTTCACAACCGATGTTGGTGTGTTTACATCCCCTTAACTTAGCGGTTCTTAACATAACGTCGAAAACATTGGTCAGCGTCGCAGTTATTGAAATTCCTTTCATTGTAAGCCTACTCGATTAGGGTTGACCCGTAGTTAAAGCGAAAAAAAAAAAGCAAACAAAGGGACCTCTAGAAGGTCACCTACTCTTTTAGAAACAACTGAAATATTTTCTTAATGGAGGGTAAAATACATTGGACAATGAAATAGACACTCTTGTAAAAGTTGACGGGATGGTCACAACGGGAATGCTTTGGTCATAGACATAGATTTGCTTGTCTAGGTGGAACTAAACAACAAGGAAGATGTTCCCATGTGGTCGCATAACCAGCTAGAAATGGTAGCCAAATCTCCTTCGATAATAACTCTAATCTGAAAGGGAAATATACATTGGACAATGTAGTATTCCCTTACATACAAAACAAGCAGGATAGTTATGGCTGACATATTGTTTTTATCTCAAATCAGTTCGATTGGGGCTGACCTGAATTTAAACAACAATGACAGTAAGAACAACAACAACCATAACAAGAACAGCAATAACTGAATGGCGTTGATCTAAAGGTTAATGCGGTAAATAGTAATTGGTTACTTCATACAACTGAGATGATAAAAGTGACAAGAGTTTCCATGTCGGCTGATCGGTCTCTTCCGTATGTCTACTTGATCAACATGGATGTACTCTTTAATAAAAACAGAATCACCAAAACAAAATAAGACAAGCAACCAATTAAATAGAAACACATAAAAGCCTACACTCTGATCGTACTATCTTTTTAAATGACGATATATACGCCCGGAGACTATAAATAATACCAGTGATGGAAATGACTACCACAGCTGAAATCTTCCAAGATTTCGCCTATATTTCACTCAACTTTCAATGACCCAAGCTTCATGCTACATTTTTCTTCCTTACGATGTTTATGTTTGTTTTATGGTCTTGAACGAAATGAGGTAGTCGAAGATGTGTGCGTATAACGCCTTCCAATTCTTTTCTCTCACTTTCTCCCCCACCCCCCTCTCTCTATCTTCATCTCTACCCCCAAAGAGTTAAGAATAAAAATAAAATAACGACAATAATACATCTCCACTCAAAAACAAAAGACCGGCAAGAAAAACAAAATTAAATTTGGATGTTATATCTCTTGATCACGAAGCTGTCAATTCAATTGGGTTAAAGCATACCGATGAACAACTTGCGAAACAATACAATTATGGCCACCTACACTGAACAACATCAACAAACTGTAATGGGATTGTCGGTGAAGGCATTAGTATGTCTTCAATCTTCTTTATTCTTGTATGGCTTCTAAGAGGATAAAACCAACATAACACATTTCATTTCATTTTGTTTATAGGGGACGAATATTTTATAAGCGTTTTGGGAATGCTCCATAAAAAATGGTCGTATTTCAGACTACCAATAACTCTATTTTTTTAATTAATTTGTTTTATGTTATCTTCTTCTTCTTCTTCTTCTTCTTCTTCTTCTTCTTCTTCTTCTTCTTCTTCTTCTTCTTCTTCTTCTTTTTCTTCTTCCCCTTCTTCTCCTCCTCCTCCTCCTTCTTCTCCTCCTCCTCCTCCTTCTTCTTCTCCTCCTCCTTCATCTTCTCCTCCTCCTCCTCCTCCTCCGTCTTCTTCTTCTTCTTCTTCTTCTTCTTCTTCTTCTTCTTCTTCTTCTTCTTAATCTGCTTATCGGCTTTCGTTCGTCTTTACGTTATGAGTTCAAATTCTTCCGAGGTCGACCTTGACTTTCATCTGTTCAGGTTTGATAAAATAAGTACTAGATGAGCATTGGGGGTCAATGTAGTCAACTAGCCCCCTACGCACAAATTTCAGGCCTTGTGGTCACGCTTCCGTTTCTTATAATCTCCCTGAGCCAACTTATATATACATGTATACTTTAACACACAGGCATACTTTAACACACTCACACACATACAGAAAGAAAGGGAGATAAATTGAAAAGTGACATTTAATTTCCACGTATATCCTTGTAAAGTTCATCCAGTTTCTAATACCATGTAAGATTAAAAAAAGAAATTATTCTTTCATTTCTCTACATTTGTTAATATGTTTAAAATTTTCAAAATTTATACTCGATAAACCAGGCCGTTGGTGTTTATATGACGTGTAAATATTTCAAAATATAAAACAATTAACAGTCTGATTCACAGGAGATAATATCAGTGTATTTTAGAAATTAAAATAAGTCCTTTAGAAATGGTTGAAAATCGCAACACTGAGAAGTGTTTCTCAAAGCCGAAACCGAAGGGATTTTGATTGCAGCACAAGAATCATGCAACGAATCAGAAAACATTAAGAAACAGAAGAATATATTGAAGTGCGGACGAAAGAATTGATCACATTTTCTGTTGGTACCTAGTCTTAGATAAGATGAATATAGGGACTTGGCTCTGGTAAAAGATGGAAATTGCGTTAACACTGCAAAACACTGGTATAAATTATAAAATGCTTTCTAATAGAATTATCAAACGAACAGATAATTCTTCCAAATTATGTCACTTGACCAGCAACATTTTGAGATGAGAGGTGAAGTTAGTTACATCGATCCAAGTGCTAAAGTAGCACTTATTTTATCGACCCCGAAAGAATGACGAGTGAAGCCGACCTCGGCGAAATTAAAATTCGCACAATAATGTGCAGGAAGAAACGCCGTGCAGCATTTTGTTCTGCGGGACAAACATTCTACCAGCTGGCCAACGTCATCGCAACAAATATGAATATATCTCAAAATATATAGAAGTGCACTCGAATATGCAGCACATGTATGGAATCTAAATGAGACAAGTGAAATAATAATAATAATAATAATAATAATAATAATAATAATAATAATAATAATAATAATAATAATAATAATAACAATAATACTAATACACTCTATGAATAAATGGCAGGCAGTGTTACAGCTCTAAGCAAAAGAGGAACTCGTGAAAATCAAAGCCATCCCCATTAGATGAGGAATATTCCAGGGAGACACGCTCTCTCCACTCCTGTTTTGCTTGGCACTGACAACTTTATATGACATGCAAATAAAACTGGATGCGGATACAAATGTTACTGCAAAACAATCAGCCACCTTTTATGTATGGATGACCTAAAACCGTACGCTACAAATGATAAACAGCTGGAAACACTACTATATACAAATATTTAGGAATTAATCATTTGTGTGTGTTGTATCGTAATACAACACACACAAATGAAAGAGAAAATAAAAAAAAGATTACAGTAGACGAGCTCAATGTGAAAAACCAGATAATAGGCATCAACACTTTAGCCGTCCCAGTTATAAGTTATAGCTACAATATCCTTAAATGGACACTAAATGAACTAATCAAAATAGACAGGAAAACACTAAAATAATGACAGGACTGAGGATGCACCACCTATAATCTGACATAGAATGGTTATATATACAACGTATAGAAGACGGTAGAGGCCTTATACAGCTGGAAAACTATTACAAAATAACTACCATAGGACTACAAAAAACTACAAAAATACCTATTTCAGAAGCAAGGAAAATTAATATAAATAACCACAAAACACGAACAAAACAAAAAACTGTTTTCAGTCTTTAAGGAAGCTGACAAATACAAATAAGAAGTCACACTACCTAACAACTATGAAGAAAAAGAAGAAACAACAAAGGCTGTAAAACAAATGAAATCCAAACTAAAAGTAGAACAGCAACGGACCATGATAAAATGATGGCAAGAAAAGCCCCTTCGTGGCAAATAGTGAATTAAACTAAACGCAAAAGAAATAGACAGAGACAAATCCCAACAATGGCTGAGAAGCTCAGGACTCAAATCAGAAACTGAACGATTTTTAATTGCAGCACAACACCAAAGCCTCCCCACCAGAAATTACCAAAAACATATAATGAAAATAAATATAACAAGTAACTGCAGAATATGTGGAGATGGAGAAGAAACAATAAATCATATTGTCACTGGTTGCCCAGTCCTGGCTAAGAAGGAATATATTCACAGACACGACAGAGTTGGGACCTATATGCACTGCATGCTATGCCAACACTGTGGAATAACAACAGAAAAAAGATGGTGTTGGTACACACCAGAAAAGGTCACAGAAAATTAGAAAGTAACAATGCTATGGGATATGCCAATACACACAGATTGAAAAATTAAGGCCAAGAGGCCAGATATTGTTGTCAGAGGTCATGAAGTAAAGAAATGCTTTCTAATTGATGTATCAATACCAACAGAGGACAACGTTTCTCTAAAAGAAAGGGAGAAACTTTCAAAATACAAAGACCTGGAAATAGAGGTAACTCGAATGTGGAATCTAAAAACAGAAACAATTCCTATCATAGTAGGCGCATTAGGTATGATAAAAAAATTCAAACACATAACAAAAACATCAGGACTAACGAATATATATAACATACAGAAAATAGCACTACTAGGCACCGCACACATCCTACTTAAAACACTTTCAATACAGTAACCATAAGAGCATCACAGCAAACCACAGCACATACCCAAAGCACACAGAGATGCGCTCGCTAGTGCAGTAAATGCGCGTTGTAAAAATAAGACTACTGAATAATAATAATAATAATAATAATAATAATAATAATAATAATAATAATAATAATAATAATAATGGTGATGATGATGATGGCAAGGAAGGCGGAGGAAGAAGACAATAGTTTTTTTATTAACCCCTGCGGTTTTACAAAAAGATCGAAAATTTTGCAGGATGGTATAAAACAATATGATGCGAGCATACATAAAAGAGTGTAGATAGTAAAAAAACAAAAAACATAAAAGATTCAAACAAGAAATATTTTCTCCACAAAACCACAGCCACCCTGACTACTAGCACAAGTGCCCTTTCCTTATCCCTTCTCTCTGTCTTTAAGCGCAGGCCTATTCAGTCAGACCGTCCTAGCCACTCTCATTCATCCTTCAACAAATATTCTGGAAGGCAACGCTAGCACTACTAAAGAGTGAAGAGTTCCAAGGAGATTCCAAACGCTTAAAGAAATCAGATTGTGCTTCATAAACAGCAACTACACTGAAGGTTTCACTTTCGCTACGGTTCTCAACAAAGACCACCAATTTACCTTCTGCGTTCAAGAAGATGACCCATATCCTGAGATTCAGATCCTTCTGAAGCAACAATCTTGGACGACTTGGAGATAAATAAATCCTGTATACACAGAAAGCAGGCATGGGACCTTTTGAGACGGAATTTCTGGCACTGTATGTATATCTAACGACATGAGGGTGTTATGCAGGCGGCTCTGTTTCTAAGGTGACCTCGAGCTACATGCGTTCACACTCTTTATTTTGTGTTCGGTCATATTCAGCAAGAAGGAGAAAAGTGAGAAGGACCACTTACCTAGTTTCCGTAGGACAGGTGTCCCGTGCTTCCGACTATAAGCTGCTTTTCTAGTAACAGTTTTTGGAAATTTTTTCAACCTGTCATATGTATCTTCGCTTGTTTTTTATGATTTTAATATGAGTTTTAATGTAATATGGTGGTGTTATATAGTCATTGTGGGGAATGTTTGTGAACTTGATGTATATATTTCATTAAGCATGCTGTTCTTGGTGTTAGTGTGGATTGGTTTGTGTTTTCGTTTCTTGTGTTGTTTGTATTATTGGTGGTGTCTCAAGTACTGCTTGTATTTGTGGTTGTGTTGGTTTTGGGGCGTGTGAGTGTGTGATTGTCGGTTTCTATGTCTCTTCATTTACACTGTTCGTGATTTTTCTGATGCAACGTATTTCATTTTCAAAAGTCTTTCAAAAGGAATTTTTCAGAAGGCGAATTTTTGTACTCAGTGAAATCCACGACAAAGTGAATAGACATATCAGTGCAACTGAGTATGTTAGTGTTTGTTGCCTGGCTGACAATGTGTGTATGGTCTCTTCGGGCTGTGGTGCCGTTCGTCATACTTTTTTCCTGGTTTATGATATTATTGAGTACGTTTCTATTGTTCTTTTTGGTTCTGCAGCTCTTGGAACTTCTATCGTTGATACTGCAGTAGTTGATGCTGCTGCTACTTTTGTTGCAAACGTTACTGTCGATGTGAAGTTGTCGGCAGCACAAAGAGTTTCCTATGTCTTTCTTTTTCCAATAGACAGAGAGCTCCTTAGATGGCTTGCGTCCGCACATATATGACATCTCAGCCCTCAGCTCTCAACTTCTGTAAAAAAAACAACAAGCATTTTAGGAGGTGGATCAGGCCATGGGTGGCCTCCATACTTCTTGATCTAAATGGATTCATAATTTCATCACTGTGTCTGATGAAGTTTCCTTTCCAGGCCTGTGGGACTGTAGAATACTTACCTGAGGTGATACCAAGCCACCTATACGTTTACCACTCTCGACTACGGTATTATCGAAGCAGGACCAGTTGGTTTCTCTTTCATATTGACCTCTAATTTTCCTTCACATCTTTTTTTGTTTAAAATCAAACTGGGACATGAAAAGATAGGTTTTTATTTCCCAGATTTAAGACACTTTTCAACCTGTGCCTGCATCACTCACTCAAGGTGCCTCATTTGGAGTTCAATACAATGTATATCTTTGTTTTTGTCTTCTCAAAATTATTGCTGTGTGTTTGAGCGTATTGTTCTGCCATTTTGACGAGATGAGTTTTTGCATTTATTTTTCTTCTGATAAAAAAATCTACATCTAGTTTTCTGCATACCTTTGTAAATCCGATTCAACAGTGTTTACAAATTTCGGTGTTCACCGTTTTTGTTTTATAAAAATTTGCGTTTGTGATGAAAGTGGTGGTGGGTCGTGTTTGTTTCAATGTTTTATCTTGCTTGTCAATGTTGTCACTGCTCAAGGCGGCGAGCTGGCAGAAACGTTAACACACCGGACGAAATGCTTAGAGGTATTCCGTCTGTCTTTACGTTCTGAGTTCAAATGCTTTTGGTGTCGATAAATTAAGTACCAGTTGCGTACTGGAGTTGATCTAATCGACTGGTCCCCTACCCCAAAATGTTGGGCCTTGTACCTAGAGTAGAAAAAGAATAATGTTGTTGTTGTCTTTGCTAGTATATGCGATAAATTCAGAACTTATCGGAAATATGTTATACTAACACTGCATTCATGTATGTGTGAATATTTTCGCCTCTGTCTGTGTGTGTGAGAGAGAGAGAGAGTGTGTGTGTCTGTGTGTGTGTATGAGCATGCGTGCGTGTGTGCATGTGTGTCTAATGTGAATGTATGTTTGTCTCTGTAAATGAATAAGTGAATATATGAATGACTAAAATAAATGCTGGATGATATAGGAGAATTAGAAAGACTACCTAATTCGTGACTTAAACTCGTTGTTCACAAATGAACAAATAAATAAATAAATAAAATGAAATAGAATAAAATATATTACGCATAACAACGAAAGCTAATTTATGTGAATTTAACTCGAATGCTAGAATAAACTGACGAAATTCGTTTTTCGTATTAATAACAACAGAATGCAATGATGGACGAGATACTCATTCTCGCTTCCGACATCTAAAATCAAAATGAAGCAGAGAGATCGGGATAGCACTATCCCATTTCAGAAATATTCACAAGCAGATGTTCACTTTTATATTAGCTAGTCGCTTTTTGCTTTATTGCATTTTATTTACTCATCTATTTTTTGTTATATATATTTTATAGTTTTGTCAGATTTTTGTGTAAGGCAGGTGTCGACTTGCTCGAATCTGGAAGAAGCGAAACCAAATTGAGTGGCTAAAGTTGACATTAGTTGTTGTCAGAGAGCAGCGACGTTTTAAATGTCGAGCTTTTTGTTATATAGACCTATATGTCGGCAGAGAGAAAGCAAAACCTGAATCGTTAATGTCTTTGTAATAGAGGATCACATTTCCAAAATGGTATGTAGACGATTTATTCCGATGTTCAAATAAAAGCAGAACAGACTATGACCGTTATATTGTCAACGTTAATTTATAATTCTCATCATTGACCAATCGTTGACCGACATGACAAATATACTATTTCATAAAGTGTTGTTGTAGGTAAATGCATGTAAGTGCACATTTGTGTGTGTGTGTGTGTGTCTGCGGATGAGTGTGTGTAAGTGTGTATGAAAGACAGTGAGAGGGGTAGGGAATGTGGGGGTGCGTTTATTATGTATAAATGCATGCTTGTATGTTTGTATTATTAATGGTCTAAAGCTATATTTCAAGCGCATGCTGACATGACTAATTCACACGCACATACATACAACTATGTATGTAAATACGTAAATATATATATATATATATATATATATATATATATATATATATGTATGTATGTATATATGTATGTATATATGTATATGTATATATACAAATATATATTAATACATATGTTGTATTATAAATACATACGTGTATACAACTAAGGCATACACAGGCACACACACGTAAGTGTATGTGTTTATACATAGTGATATGCATAAGTATATGTAACTATGAATATACAACATATTTATACATTCATATATATTTATACATTCATGTGTGCGTGTACGTATGTATATGCATGTGTATAAATATATACGTTTATATATAAGCATATATATATATATATATATATATATATATATATGCATGCATATATATATGCATATATATATGCATATATATATATATATATATATATATATATATATATATATATATATATATATATATATACATACACTATATATACATATATATAAATAGAGAGGAGGCTATGTATGCATGCATGCATGCATGTATGTATGTATGTATGTTTGTGTGTGTGTATGTGAGTGTGTTTGTGTGTAAGTTGTGTGTATTCCTACATGACACGTGTGCTAGATATAAGGCACGTGTTGTCTCGTCTGGTTTATAGCTAGAACTCTATAGTTACCGATGCAACTATCGTATCAAGTTCTTATTTTGTTGTCTCTCCCCGATTTTATAATACATTAATGTTTCAATCATTAGAACCTTGTAAAAATTTCAGATTTTCTTCGAGTCATATGATATCTGTTCACCAAAACTCAATGCATTTGTCGTGTGTGTATGATAGCTTGAGCCACTTTGGATCGTTTTGCTGATATATCATGGTTTTCCTTTTTATTTATTTATTTATTTTTGTTATATCCTAATTTTTGCTTTGGTCAGTAATAGGAAAACTAGAAAGATTCGGGCAAGTCTCAGTTGTATAATTATACGCAATTAGATGCAGTGTTTTGAATAATAGATAATAATGAAGCAACAATACCAAGCGGAGGATCATGTAGCGTTGCTAAAAGCTCCGTCATTTCTTTGATCAACTTTGTCCGCTCTAATCTTGTATAATTTCCTAATGAAATATTACGTCTACTGTTCTAGTTCTTTAACCCCAGGTTAACCTATTCTAACAGAACTATGAGTAAAAGCTTTGAATCACTGACAATCAGAGCTACATTAGCCAGTGTACTCTTCTTTTTCAAATATACAGAAAAAATTATACTGCTATATCTAGCAGTGAAGGCATAACTCGTGTATATCCTTCTCTTTTTCTCCTGTAACGCTTCCAGATGAGTGATACCAAATTTTATGGTACAGAAATCGTTATGACGTTAGATAAAAAGCTGGAGAGCGAATTTTATCCATATCTATCTTTTGAATATATATATATATATATATATATATATATATATATATATATATATATATATATATATATATATATATATATATATATATATATATGTATATATGCATAATTAAGGGATCAGCAAACAGTTGCTTCACCACATACCGAAGTTCAGAAATAGCTGCTAAAAAGCTGAGACTCCAACAGATAGCATTACTTGTAACTCACAAAGGCAAAACAAGAAGAAAAAACATAGGCTGGCCTATGTAGGTTCGGATGTGTTTTCAGGTTGTGCCGATGCATGATGTTCACTCGTCATGCATGCACAGTTTGCTAGCACCGTCGAATGTACAACTAGAGTATCATACCGATGAAGGAAATGGAGTGTTATCGCTCCTAATCCAGAAACGCGTCTATGATTAATTTCGACTGGTTAGTTTTCATTGTTTTATCTTCTTGTTTTGCCTTTGTGAGTTACAAGTAATGCTATCTGTTGGAGTCTCAGCTTTTTAGCTGCTATTTCTGAACTTCGGTATGTGGTGAAGCAACTGTTTGCTGATCCCTTAATTATGTTTATAAATGTATAAGAACTTTTAAATAAGTTCTCCACCGATAATGGTGTTTACATACCGAAGGGCTTGGTAAAAATTATTAATTGTTAATTTATTAATGAATTAATAGATTGATAAACCTTTACCATTTTAATTGTAATGTATATACATATACATATATATATATATCTCTCTCTCTCTCTCTCTCTCTCTCTATATATATATATATATATATATATATATATATATATATATATATATATACATGATATACATGCATGTGTGTTTGTATATTTGCATGACTGAGTGTCTGTGTCCATGTATATATGTATGCATGTATATCATGTACATCTTGTTACAAAGTTCGTTCGTGGGCGACTAAACTGGAAGGGCACTGAGCATACCTGGAGTGGAGGGTGTAAGAAGCCCAGCAGAACAAAACAAGACTTGTCAAAAATTAGGACCGAAACTACGATGGCGGCAACGACTATATAGCAACATGACGCAGAAATAATCTTGAGAAAGTGCAGGAGTACCTACGAGACTACTTCGGTATTGATGGACAAATAAAAAGACTTAACCATAATAACAAATGGTTTGGATGCATTATAACGTATTTGCATATATCTAGTATATTTGGTTTTATATCTGCGAACTACTGAAGCATATAATAATTAGATAAACGTTGGCAAGTGGAACATCACATATGACGTACGCTGTGATGGTGAAAGAAACCAGCGCCAGTCTGTGTAGATGCTATCCCTCTGTCTGGTCTAACAGGCGTCCATTGTGAGTGAAACGTGATATACTGTATACCAATTCAGGTTAAACTCTTAGGGTAGAGAGTTAACTTCTCTACAAAATTTGTCCACTAAAATTCTTTGTGCAAGTTGTTTACTTACAACACTTTTGTTTTATTGTTTTATCTTGTTACTGGAGGGACTTCCGACATTCTTAATAAAGAGTTTAAAACACACCCACATACACGCATATATCAGTATACACACACACACACACGCACACATACACATATATGCATACATACATATACATACACACATACACATATATATACATACATATACATATACATACACACACACACACGTACATCGGGCGAATAAGAGAAGAGTACTCAATGCATGTTGAAGATATGGTTTCATTTCATTGAAACTGAAACTGATTTTTTTCTCGATAGTCGAAATTTCACCTCATTGCACTTTTACCTGAAGATTGTAATCACATGAAACGTGAGTCGCGAGACAAAGTCTCATTTTCAGCTTCAATGAAAATGATATATATATTTATAATATAGAGTGTATAATACATCTTTGCATATGCTCATACACATATGCATGCATACATGCACATACATATATACATACATACATACATACATACATACATAATCGTAGCTCTATGTGCTACAAGCTGGAACCCAGAGCAGCACTACAGAAGATTATGCTACGACAACATGTCACACGACTGTAGTGTGTCAGAATCGCTATCGTGGTAGAAAATATCTTTTTGATATCTAGTTATATGCCATTACAACTGGAGTTCAAATGTCACCATGGTTGATTGTGTTTGCCATCTTTTCAGTGGGGGTGCTTTCTCTTTTGTTTGCAATTGTTAATATCCAATAGCTCTTTCATAGGCATGGCTATGTATACGAGGGGGTGCTGAAATGCTCCTGACTTTAGGTAAAAGAAAATACATGAGGATCAGTTAATTATAATTTTATTCAATATATTCCCCTCTCAGATTCACATACCCATTGCAGTGCGTCTTCGATTTTTGAACCAGGAACTTTTCAGCACGTATATAATTATATTTAAGCTAATATATGTATGCATATGTATACAATTATGTATATGTGTATATATATATATATATATATATATATATATATATATATATATATATATATATGCTAGCAGAAAAACTGCTCTCTTGACAGTTTTCTGCTGGCATATATGTTGCGCATATTGATGTTGTATATGCATATAGATATGATGCATAAATTACAGAGAAAATTGACAATATGCTCATGAATTGAACAAAGACTCAGTTATAGTTTTCTTCTGTAATCAGTAAAATAATCCATGGTACATTTGAAAAAGACGATAATGAAAATTGGAAAAGAGATGAGACTGTCAAGGGAAAATGTTCATGAATCTTCACTTGAGTGAATTTGAAAATAGATGCTCTGGTGGGAATTAATAAATTGCATTTACCAATATGAACAGTTGAGTTTTGCTATATTATTGTTTCATTATATTCACTTAAGCGTTTCTAGTGTCCCTTACCTAGCAATTAAAAAGAAACTTAAATACATTTCAATTAAAAGAGAGTAATGAATGTCTCGCATCACTGTAGGATTTTCTTTGCAGACACAACTGTCAGCAAATGGACCCTTTTCATTTATCTCGGTTAATATTTTTATATTTTCTTTTCTTTGCGCTCTTGATAATGCAACATACATCTGACCATGTACGAAGTATTGTGATGGGAAATGATATTATTGACTAAATAATTTCAAGGTGTTACCCCAGCATGATCTCAGTCTAACACAATTTGAAAACTTAATTCTATTAGATAAGGATTATTGTTTCTGCACAAAGTAATACTTTTTAAAATAGTTTACCCACTTGTTTTGTTTTTGTTTTTTTTCGCTTTATTACATTTTTAGGTACGCGAAGAAAAGCTGTTTGTTGACATGTGGAATTCAAACAGTTAATATTTAAAACAAGTGAATCTTGCAATATTACGCATTATAATGTATGCAAATAAACTTTATAGTTTAAATATTTTTAATATTCATTTAAAATTTCTTCAAAGTAATATGACTTTTTTAATAACGTGGGAAAGAAAAATAAACTGGACAGAGTTCCGCACTTCTTCAATCATTATGATATAATATATATATATATACACACACATGCACATACACATACACACATATATACATATATCTTTATTTTTCCTTGATTTCTCCTTATTTTAACTTTAATCTTTTAATTTCCACTTACAGTATTAATCACTGTCTCAATCTGATAAGATCTTTCTCGTTCAGTGAGTTTTTATACCCGTTCGTTCGAATTTACACAACGGAAATTTTAATTTATATTCGACTAACCTTCATGTTTACATATTTTTTGTTGCGGTCAATCACTTTCATCCAGCAGATGGCCATTATTTTGAAAAGTAAATGCCCACTCAACCACAAATGGTTACACCTTGGATTAACTCTTATAAATACTTAATTCTTATAAATACTTATAAACTATTACATTGTTTTAAATAATTACGACTGTCTGACGACTGGTTTCATGAAATTCCGAGTAACAGCTTGTGAAGTCTTTTCAACTTCAATTAAATACTATTTCAATATATATTTAGTAATCGAATCCTATTTTCTCCAGATTTATGTGCAGTCATTTGCTCATATATGTATGTGTGTGTACTATATATATATATATATATATATATATATATATATATATATAAATTTAGTAAATGGAGTAAAACGCATATGTTAAAAATGTCTTACGGTTAAGCTGGTTCCCATGCATTTCCCTGAAGAGGAGATTACATTATTATCAACATCACCTATTCCTATGGAAGGTATAATTTGTAATCTTCGAAACATATGTTGGAAATAAAAGTATTCAGTTAACATATGCGTTTTACTCCATTTACTAAATTTATATATTTACTCAAGTACCCAAAATAACAAGGAGTTTCTACCTCATAAACAGGAGTTACACCAGAGTCATTTTGTGATCTTTGCTACCCTGGTATCTATTAACCAATTTATTTTGTCCGAGTTAATTATTTACTAAGAGAAAATAAATACATATAATTATATATATATATATATATATATATATGTGTGTGTGTGTGTGTGTGTGTGTGTGTGCGTGCGTGTGTGTGTGTGTGTGTGTGTGTGTTTATTTTCTATTTTCTTTTATTTGTTTCAATCATTTGATTGTGGCCATACTGGAGCACCGCCTTTAGTCGAACAAATCGATCCCAGGACTTGTTCTTTGTAAACCTAGTACTTATTCTATGGGTCTCTTTTGCTGAACCTCTAAGTTACGGGGACGTAAACACGCCAACATCGGTTTTTAAGCGATGGTAGGGGGACAAACACTATATATATATATATATATATATATATATATATATATATATATATATATATATATATATATATGTATATATGTCATTTTCTTTTAGTTACGGCTCAAGAACTGTAGCATTAATCCTTCTTTAATAGCTGATATTGATATTTGGTGCATGAGAGCGCTTGATGCTGCTACCATCACTCCCATTTCCTGCTATGAAGTTTACTCACCTGGGACACTTGAGAGTGGGAGATCCAGTTTAGTTTTGAAGACATGTAGGTCTTTCATTTCTAAAACCTGTAGGTCTCTCACCTCGTTCGTAAGGATATTGAAGAGCTGTGGCCCCTTGAATCCCAAGCTATTGTAGCATGTGGTCATGTATTTTGATGGCAGGGAAGTGGTTTTCGTCACTAAACAACAGCAACCTGTTCTAGCGTTTGTATAACTTTCAAAGCTAAAGTTTGGAACAAGTGCTTCCAGAATCTTCCCGATGTACATTGGCAGCATATCTTGCCCACCTTTTTCCAGGTAGCCAAGTCTTAACATCTTGAGTCTTCCCAGTAGCTAATTTGGCGCATAGAAGCTACCTTCTTTGTATACCTTCGAACTCCGATATGAATCTCACACTTTGTGGTGACCATCGTTTGGAGCAATAGTCAAGATGGTTTAGGAGAAAAGTCCTCCAGGGGACCATCTTAGCTTCCTGCTCTCTTGTTCTAATGGTTCTAAGGATCTATCCCATCGGTCACCTGCATTTCAAGGCGAAAATAGTAATATGCACATGGAAAATGTATAAAGTCGTGACCAAAATACTTGGAACATAAGTCTGAAAATTAGAATTTTTATATTAAATGTCCAAAGTTCTATTTGAATCGAATTGCGCTTGGGTATAACAATTTTTTTTAATTGTTTCAAACTTTTGACCACGACTATATATACTCATGCACATATATATATGCAAGTACTTATGTGCGTATATATACATACATACATACATGCATACATACATACATACATACATACATACATACATACATACATACATACATGCATACATACATACATACATGCATGCATACATACATACATACATACATACATACATGCATACATACATACATACATGCATGCATACATACATACATACATACATACATACATACATACATATGTATGTGTGTGTGTCTGTATATATATATATATATATATATATATATATATATATATATATATATATATATATATATATATATATATATATATACATATATATATATATATATATATATATATACACTCGCCTCCATTTCTCTGATTAACCCTCCGCATCTATCAACTTATTTCCATGCTGCTGTTATTGTTGTCGGGTGTGGGGTGTTTTGATGCCGTTGACGTCGCTGTTGTTGGTGTGCTGACGGTGCTGGTTATGATGAAGATAATAATAATAATGATAATAGTGGGGGGGGGGGGGAGTGGAGATCTCATAGCTATGGTGGTAACATTATTCTTGTTGATATTTCCTGGAATTTCATAGCTGCGCATCAGTATCGTTACTTCGTTACCGAATTAGTTGGAGGTAAAAGTAGCCAGGGAATCGCTGGTATGTACATATGAAATTTAATCCTGTTTTATTCGCTGGAACTAAATAGAAAAGAGAGAAAATAGAGAAAGAGTAATATACAATCATATAAGTTCATTGTGTGAGAGAATAGGTAGGGAACAACGATAAATGCATTTAGTAACATGTTCTGACATATTTTACAAAACAAAATGTCTCTTTTCAGCAGGACCTGTAATATTACCACCGATACATAATTAGAGAGCGTGGGATCACTAACAAGGAAACATCTACTTGATTTGATAAAAAAAACAATTGCAGCCAGATGTTCTTAAATCATACCCTCCAGGCTTTTTTGAAGGGACAATGGAAAAATGTAATTCTAAATACACTGATAATAGATATCTCTATTGCATGTGTGTTCGATATTGTTTATATCCTCCGGGCGGCTTTTAAAGTGCTGTGTTCTTGAGCAAGGCACTTTATTTGACGTTGCTCCAGTTCACTCAACACCAGAAATGACTTGCAACGTCACAACTGCCAAGGTGTATCGACTTTTGCGTTTCCCTTGGACAACATCGGTGGCATGGAGGAGTCTGTTATGCATACTAGTCTCCCACAAACAACCTTGCATCAACTGGTACCTTGGAGGAGGGACTTGTAGCTACAATATTATGTTCATTTGTGACCGAAAGGGGTCTTTATAAAGATTATTTATCTATCTATCTTTCTGTCTAACTACTAAGTAATCACACACACTATATACTGACACACACCTTTTCCATTTTATTTTCGCAATTAAGCGTCCTCGCGATCCTCTTCGTATCTACGATGGGGCCACGAACTATACGATGAAAATCCAGAGTTACTCGTGGTCGGTGAATTTTTAATAAAAATATGGATATCAATTCAAAAATCGATATCCACGAAATGATCATACTTTCTGATTTTTTAATGTTAAAAACCAACCTGACGACCGTCCTTGTAATCCCGAAAAATATCGTAACCATTGGGAACAGACAAAGAGACGGACAGACTGACGGATATAACGCCCATTATAGTAATATATCAAATCTGCCCATCTACGATGGGAGATAAAGGGATAGTATCGTAAATCTAAACCCTCTAAATTCACGAACTATAAGGGGTGGGGTGGAGGGAATCCAGAGTTAATCCTCATTGCGGCATTTTAACAAAAATAATCAAAGGTGATTTATTACTACAAAATTCGATATCCACTAAATAATCATACGTTTTCACATTTTTTCCCTAAAAACCTTCCTGATTATTTCCTTCGTAATCCCGAAAAACATCGTGATCATTGGTCCAGCCGTTTGACCATGAAGAGGGAACAGACAGACGGACATAACGCCCATAATAGTAAAACTTAAAAGCCACTCAATAGGGCAGCCTTTAAGCTAGCTCCTGTGGAGGGCTCTTCATTAGCCATTGAGCCCAATAATGACACTTCATGCATTGAATACATATTAGATTTTATTAAACTTGAACGATATTTTTCAAGCAATGAACAATTTTCATCAAAACAATGATATATGTCGACTTTAAACTTATTGCAAAGCTACATGATAAACAACATTTTTTGTCTTCCCATTCGGGGGTTCAATACAATTTATTTTGTCTAACCTCTTTCTTTCTCTCTCTCTCATTCTGTTCATTGTTTTCAACCATCACCATCACCAGTACCACCACCATCGCCACCACAACTGTTTTAGTTTGGACAAAGGTCCTGTTTTAGATAGATAAATAGATAGATAGATAGATAGATAGATAGATAGATAGATAGATAGATAGACATGTATACGTACCTACATGAATACACACACACACACGCCTACAAACACATATACACACACGTACAACGCATACAAGGACATATATAAACACACACACACATACACACTGATGAAGATAGAGAGAAAGGAAAGAAAAGAACGAAATATCTAACTAGTTAAATGTATTAGTATTGACGTGTTTCCGTCACAAAGAATGTTGATCTTATATGATGTTATGACGATGTGCTCTCTCAGTAGAACAGAAAGTAAATTCAATATGAACATATGAACATAAACAACTGCAATTAGCAGTATCTTCTGTAACATAATACCTTCACCTAGGTGTACACGTGTGTGTATGTGTATGTTTTGTACTGTGTTTGTATGAGGCATCCTGTAGTAATCAACCGTATACGCTTGGAGATTTAAAAAAAAGGGGAATTATGTGTATAATATATCGTAGAGCAGATTAACTAAAACATGCTAGGTTTGATTCGTTGACCAATGCTATTAGTGCTTCTCTGCAGTATCACGTTTTTAAGTGTTCATGCTATTATATTAGTGATAAGTTGTATTAGGTAGGTTCACTCATATGCAGATAGTTGCATATGAGCAAAGTAAATGGAATATCATG